>NW_027528818.1:7035233-7047361 GCF_008692635.1 Crocuta crocuta
TATAAACAAAGAGGGAAACTATATATATATACATATATATGTTTTCATATAAATGAAAAAATAATTTTAGACATAAGAAAAAAGCTTAACCTTTATGAACATCTATCGGTGAAACCTTGACACACCAAGAACGAATGAGGAGGAAGACGACATGAAATAAGAGGATGTGCTTACCTAGTGTTGTGCATTCTGGTGTATTCCAAGACTAGGGAAGTTCTCCACATCAAGAAATAACAGATAAAGGTCTTTAGCCCAAGATCATTTGAAGATGACAAAGTTGAGAGTGATTGAAACCTCAATCAGAATTAGACCTCTACATTTTACCACCCATTAAATTAGGCATATAAAAATCATGTGTTTGTACATATGTAGATAATATTTTGGTGTGTAATTTCTTTTTTTTTCACTTCCTTGTTGTAGCTGATCCCCTCTTGAGTCAGTCTAGGTTACCTCACGATGGTATCATGTAGAGGGAAAAGGGTATGGGTTCTGAATGCAAACTGTCTGGCTTCAATTCCTGGTTTCATCATCAACCACAGTCTTGGGTGATTTCCTGAATCTCCCTGTTCTTCATGAATGTCATTGCTAAACATTATGAGTGTAAAATTGATAACACACACAACTACTTAGCAAGGTGTCTGCTCCAGTCTCTGTATATTACCACATTAATATTGTTATAGCTGGAATGTGGAAGACAAAATAGTCAAAGCCAACCCTTTGCTCTTTAAAATAGGTTCTTGAAGCCCATTTTCTAGATTATATAATTGAAACTGGGCTTTTGGTTGCAAAGGACAAACACTTGAAAACAGTTTTCTAAATTCCAAAATCTTTCCTTAAACATCTGGAACAAAAGTTTGGAGGATTCCACATGAAGTTTTTACTATATAATATGGAATAGGAAGGATGCTTTAGCAGCAATTTCCTGCTGAACAGGGATTAGATGGAAGTTCTTCTCCCAGCTAGAGGAAAGCAGCGGAGTATATTCAGGCTTCAAAGTGAAGCCTACTCCCATATTTTTGATAATTTCAGGAGAAGGAGTATTTTCTCTGCTGCCACATGGGAGGCATGGCTTTATAATGCTCCCCAGTTGGGATGACCAGAGGATTTTATATGAAGGTTTAGTATTTCTATGCAGAAAGAGAGCTTGGATTACATCTTTTGCTATATCCCCAAGCTTGGAAAGACTTGGTGTGGAGAAAGTCAAGAAAATGTTTTATGCCCTAATGAAGAACATCTGATTACAATGAAGGTTGCTAGATTATATAGGAGGTCTGGGGTTGAGCTAAGGAGCAAAGAGAGTGCACAGACATCAGGACCGTGCTAGGGGCTCTGGTTATAAGCAAGGTTACTGTCCATGCACAGAAGCCAGATGGGAACACTTACATCAGATGTGGATACAAAAAGAATAAATGTGGTCATAAAAAATTAACAGGGAGTGTGATGTAGACCATGAGAATGTGAGGAGTAACCTTGTAAAATGCATCCCCCCCCACCCCATCCTCCATGGTTGTGATGACCTGTCAGCAAATTCTTGCTCTCAAAAGGGTTCTCATGGAGGAGCAGGTCAAGAGACCACTGCATATAAAAGGGCATATCATTGATATCTCTATTAATTAAGTATTTACACCAAAGAGAACATGTCAACCAGAAGTGACTGAGTTACCCGCAGAAGCCTAGATTACATTTCTTAAAAAATAGACTTTAGCTTATAGAGCAGTTTTGGGTTCACAGCAAAACAGAGAAAGATACAGAGATCTCCCATACAGCCATTTCACTCACACAGGCAGAGCCTTTGTGGTTATCAACAGCCCCCCATTTACAATTGATGTACCTACATTGATACATCCTCATTATCCAGAGCCCATAGATTACCTGAGGGTTTCTTTTTTTTTTGAGAGTTTTTATTTGTCCTTCACTTTTGAAAGCTAATTTTAGGGTACGGATTAGAAGGTTGGTGTTTTATTTTCTCTCAACCCTTTAAATATTTCACGCCGCTCTCTTCTTGCTTGCTGGTTCCTGAGAAGTCAGATTCATTCTTTTATCCTCTCTTAGGCATTTATGCTCTGTGCTTTCTTTCAAGATTTTTTTATCTTTCATTTTCTGTGGTTTGGAAATGGTATCCCTGGATGTGATTTTTGTTTGTTTGTTTGCATTTATTCTTCATGGAGGTCTCTAAACTTTCTCCATGTATAGTTTGGTGTTTGATATGAATTTATAGATTCTCAGTCATTGTATCAAATATTACTTCTGTCCATTTACCCTTCTTCCCCTCCTCCTTTGGATGTTCCTATTACATGTATATTATACCTTTTGTGGTGGTCCCACAATTCATGGGTAGTCTGCTCTGTTTCTCTTTTTTCAGTTTCTTTTTCTTTTTGCTTCTCAATTTCGGGAGTTTCTATTGAGATATCTTTAAGTGCAGAAATTCTTTCCTCAGATATGTCCAATTACTAATAAGCTCTTCAAAGGCATCCTTCATTTCTCTTGCAGTGTTTTTGATCTCTAGAATTTCTTTTTGGTCTTTATGATTTCCATCTCTCTGTATCAGCCATCTGTCTTGTGTGCTATCTACTTTATCCTGTAGAGCCCTTAGCATTTTAATAATAATTGCTTTAAATTCCTAGTGTGATATATTTCAATATCCCTGACATGTCTGCTTCTCATGTTTACCCTGTCATTTTAAAGTGTGTTTTGCCTTGTAGAATGTAGAATGTCTTATATTTTTTTGTAGGCAGATGTGCTGAGTAAAAAAAGCTGCTGTAAATCAGCCATTAGTAATGTCAGAGAGTCACATGGGTGAGGGGCAGCATTCCATAGTCTTTTGAGTAGGTCTCAGTCTTTTATTGAGCCTCTCCTTCGAGATTTTAAGCTTCACCATGTGTTTCTCAGTTATTCCCCATCTCTTCACCCTCCTCAGGTGGGAGAGGGAAAGCTCGAGTGGGCTGGAATTGGGTACTTCCCTTCGTCCAGGTCAGTTTGCTTCTGATACAAGCCAGTAGGTTAGGCTGTGGTTAAATAGTTTCTCCTGAGGGCAGACCTTGTAAGGGTGAAGAGAATGTTCTGGTGTATTTCTAAATGGTTTCCTTCTTATCTCTTGCTGAAAGTGAAAGGATTTTTTTCCCTCAGATATTTACTGTCAGAACCTGGTAGAGCTCTGGCAGGCACAGCTCAGGAAAGTGTGGGGTCCTCCCAATGACTGTGTCTGCCTGGAGTTTTTATCTTTCCGGCTTGTCCACACTGACGACCATTTCATCCATTGCAGCTTTTCAAATCCCGGCACTGGTTCCACAGAGGTGTCAGCCCCTGGGGTTTCTGCTCCGGTAAGTGGTGTTTCTCTATATTCACCTGTCAGTGAGTTTGGTGACAGCAGTGTGCCCTGTGACCTCAGTTCTCCTAGGGAATCTAAAGAGGGCTGTTGAGTTTTCGGTTTGTTCAGCTTCTCATTTCTTTGGACCGAAGGGGCAGTTTCCAAACTTGTTATATGTGGAATCGGAAACTGGAAGTCTGGGGTACAATTTGCAAAGGAGGCTCAGAGAACAAGTTGAAAGCAGCAGGGAGAAATACAGCAAGTTACGTGTGGTCCCTAAATGGGGCGTGTCTCAATCCGATGGGGGCCCCCAAATGCGGGCCGACAATTGGGTGAAAGCTGGGGTGTGCGAGGTGAAAGAACTCACCTGAAGCAAAACAAAGGTGCTAGAAGTTTACTGAATACACTGCAAGGGAGCTGCAGGCAGGACAGACAGCAGGGGAGAGGCTGTGCGAAGGCGCTGATTTAAGGAAGGAAAGTGAGGAGGTTGGCGACATATGCAGTTTTCCCTTTTTGGGTAACTGTGCCTGGTTGTAAGTAGCCCATTGGTTAGTTAGGGTCAAGGATAGTTTGAGGTGAGTCGCCTGATGGCCTGTCTATATTCATCCAGGTGTTTGCTGTGAGCCCTTTCTACATTCCATTGTTCAAACCTGTTTGCCTGAAAGGGACCTCACATTATGTTTCTGTGCATCTGATTCATACTGGGTAAATACCAAGCTTGCTATAAATAAAGCAGACTTATACTCTACAACACATACTTGTGAACCATAATCACTAAAACATGACCGTGTGAGGGAGAACACGGGGCTCCTCTTCCAGGCTCCTGCTGCTGCTTTTGTCTGCAGGGCTGGGTTCTGTGGCAGTTCTCACTCCCGCCCCCTTCTCATGTCCCAGCCTGTGTTAGGGTGGAGCAATCACTTCATTTCAAAACCTTTCCTTCCAAATTCTTAGTCCTCACCTTTGCAGACACTTGCTGTGCCCTGCCTGCACGTGGGGGGAGGGGGAGTTATATTTGCATTGCTTCTCAGTTACATTCTCTCATTTTTATTCTTGAGCCCTGGCGATGGTTTCTGTGAGTTTCTGTGTTCTGTAGCTCTCTATCCAGAGCAAATGTCCTTTCGTTCGTTCTTTTTTTTTTTTAAATGCTTACTTATATGTTTTGAAAGAGAGAGTGAGCAAGTCTGCACCTGGGCAGGGGAGGGGCAGAGAGAGACGGAGAGGGAGAGAGAATCTCAAGCAGGCTCCATGCTCAGCATGGACCTGAGGCTCAATCTCATGAACAGTGAAATCATGACCTGAGCCAAGATCAAGAATCCAATGCTTAACCAACTGAGCTTTCCAGGTGCCCCTAAAATGAACATCTTTAATCTCATACCTCACTCCTGTGTTTCTGTAATTGTCCAGCTATACAATCCGCATTCTGGACGATGNTTTCTTTCTTTTTTTTTTTAAATGCTTACTTATATGTTTTGAAAGAGAGAGTGAGCAAGTCTGCACCTGGGCAGGGGAGGGGCAGAGAGAGACGGAGAGGGAGAGAGAATCTCAAGCAGGCTCCATGCTCAGCATGGACCTGAGGCTCAATCTCATGAACAGTGAAATCATGACCTGAGCCAAGATCAAGAATCCAATGCTTAACCAACTGAGCTTTCCAGGTGCCCCTAAAATGAACATCTTTAATCTCATACCTCACTCCTGTGTTTCTGTAATTGTCCAGCTATACAATCCGCATTCTGGACGATGTGTCAAGGGGAGGGTCATTGTACATCACCGTTGGCAGGATGAGTTGCTTTCTGCTGAGAATTGAGCTGAAAGGTGAATCCTAATGGGACAGCATTTCCTATTGAAACATTACTGTTCCCTTGTCAGCAGCAACTGCGATATGTTAGCACCCAAATATCTGTCATCCAACAGTATATAGGCAGCAAGAGTTCTGTATGTTCCCGACTAAAGGTCTAACATAGAAATGATGATACATTTTGTTTTGAAGATTGAGAGTACTATTTTATGGTGTTCACTTGTTAAAGCAAACTAAATATATTATTTCACAACCCAAAATCGATTGCTTGTTAGTGTATTCAATTTTCAGTAGTTTCCAAATGGAAGGTATGAACTGTAAGTCACTGAAGTTAATTTTCCTTGTTGAAGAAAGCTAATCACAAAGGAACCAAACTCGAGTTTCAACACACCAATTTTGATTACCTTTCTACAAGCAGTTAGAATGTTATTTTCAATGCTGCAGAGCAATTAATGGCTAGAACTGCAGGAAGTATTTAATTGAGTATTGATTTAAGGCCAAGCCGTTGTTTGGCTGAGGCATTGCATTATAATTAATGGACCTTAGCCAGAGTTTAATTTTTCTACACTATACCTGATTTTCAAGCATTATAATAGCAACCCTCAAACAATCTATAGAGGGAGCCTTGAATATTTCCTATTAACTTTTTTGAAAGTTTTGACTGCATTTTTAACATACCCGGAAGACTTGTGGCTTTTGATAGTAACTTCGAAGTCTATGGCATTTGTAATACATTTAAGATGAAATTATCCCATTGACATGTTGCCAATTAGTCAGTAAATTCATTCATACAAGTTTAATGAATGGAGGATAATGTTCTTGATGGAATGACTGACTGAAGAGAACTATGCCTTAAACTTCTCTAGAGTTCTGCAGACCAAGAATAGCTTTCCAGTTGTTTGGGATAGTGCTGAACACTTACTTGAAGGGCAAATGATGGGAAAAAATTCCTTTCCAGGGCTTATCCGTAATAACATCCAATGATTAGTCCCTATAGAATGACAGAAATGTATGAGTTCGTAATTTTAAAAATAGCCATCTAGTCACTTTCTGATTTGACAGGTGACTTAAAAATCTAGCCTTGATATATTTAAGATGATAACTTGAATTGTTATCAGTTTAAATACATCTCCAATGTAGACCATCATTGGAACCTATAGGTATCAAAGATGAACAAAACAGTTAGGAGTGGCCCTCTACACGTGTGACAGCCTATTTTGGATGCTAACATTGCAGAAATAACTACGCCATATGGTGATATGTAATACATACTGTAACAAGGAATGACTTGCTCATTAAAACTGTTTCCAAAAAAAAGAAAACCTTTCTAAAATTACCAGCCATCTCCTTTTCTTTGTCCTGCTTCCAAATGCTTCCCTTTTCCTCCCATCCCGTTAGAGCTAAATCCCCTTAATTTCCAGTCTTATCAATATTACTCAACAGTTGCTGCAAAGAATTCTGCCGTGTAAAAAGTTTGTCTTTTCAATCTCATCATGCTCTCTTAACATATGAGTCTAGCTGTTTGTTTCTGCTGTGGGCCGGTGTGGGGATTTGTTGTAATCCCAGCGGCAATTTCAAGTCTGGCAACTGCTACTCCCTTTCTGAAGTGTGGAACAGCGACTTTGTGTCAGCTCCCCCGAGAGCTAACACATTGGGGAAAAAAGCAATGGAACACTTGCGGGAACGATTATACGGGCTGCATTTTAAAACACTTCAATGGATTCAAGACTCCAGTACATTTTAACGATCGTGTAGCCCGGAGCATAATTGGTTGATCTATCAGAAAAGTAGGTGTTCAGGATTAACCATGCGGATTTTAGCTACGAGTTGCTGAGTGACCTTTAATGTATTCTGCATCTTCAAAATTAAGTGGTGTGAAGAAAACTAAGGAGGAAGGTTATAGATTTCTTTCCATTTCAGACCAACCAACTCACCTGCTGGTAAAACAGCATAAAAATTTGGCACATTTATAACTATATTCATTTTGGTTGCTAATCAGTGAATGTTAGGGGGTAGAACTATGTTGGGATGTGTATGTACTGATGAAAAGGGTAATTCTTCTCTTTTTGTGAATGTATTTTCTATATAACCAAATCTGCATGTCACTTAACATTTGCAGAATTGTCAGCTCACTTAAAGGATTTTTCCTCTTTACACCCTGATATTTATTCACTTGGACTTTATTTGACGTATATGGCGAAAATTCAAAACATTTTTAAGTATGGGTGTTTGTATGCCTTAACTTGGTCCTCCGGCAATGCTATAGGGAAACTCTTTCCTTAAATACTTAATATTAACATACTGGTTATAATAGAATTGTGCCTTTTATTTTTTGTATTGCAAGAAACACAAACAACTATAACTGTATTACCGTAGCAGAGGAATTCTGGACTCTGTTCTGACTGAGTTAGAGAATGGGAAGCAAACAGCCAATGAGCTGATGAGAAAATGGTTTCATCTTAGAAACGGTGTGGGCATCTGGGCCTGAAAGTGCTTGTGAATTACATGGTTACAGTTCAGGACACAACTAGGGTAAATTGGGAAAGGATAGGCATCTTGATCAATGAATGGATATATGAGTGAGTGAATGGATGGCAGAATAAAAGAATAGCCTGTACTGTTGTTGTCTACTATGATTAAGATGTATCTTCTGTTACCCCCCTGTGTTTTCTAGTTAGTTTGTATGGCAGACTGGAGAAATACAATAAAGGAGATCCATCTAAATGACAATAGCGATGATATCAAAAAGAGTGTTTGACCTCTTATGCTGGAGGCCCTAGAAGTGGAAACCCAAGCTGCATCCCCTCCCTGCCAGGGATTCTACAGAAAGTGGAAAAAAAAAAAATGACATCCATTACAGGAGGGAGGGAAAGACATTGTTCCTTGTCTCTTGGACTTGAGAAATGAATCTCAAGGGCAACAGAGAGTGAGCAAAGTGACAGAGTTTATTGAGAGAAAGTGCAAAGCTCTCAAGAGTGAGAGGATGTCCCAGCTGGGTAGCCCCCGGGGATTTCAGTCCCTAGCTTTTTATTAGGGCCTTCTCAGAAAGTGTCAGACTCCACGCATGGCACATAGCCCAGGCAGGCCTGGAATACGTTTATCTTCTCTTCTTCCCCAAACTTCACTCCCACTGCCGCTTCTTCAGCCTCCGACTGTAGCTGCATCCTGCCTCCATGAAGGTCTCTTATCTCTCCCTGCCTAACGTAACCTTTTCCCTCTTCACATCTGCAATATCCCTTTTCAAAGCTCAGTGTGCTGCTTTTTTGCTATATAAACCACAGGTAAGTAACATAAGCCCACTATCCCTCCTCTTAAAAAGAGGATATAATTGTCCCTGAGTCATAGGGATGGCTTGAGTATTAAATGAGATGATTTATGTGAACTCTTTAGAATAGTTCTTGACAAGTTTGAAGAATTGTCTAGTTACCAGCAATTATCATCACCGTCATCATCATGATCATCATCATCATTTCATCTGTGGACTTTTGAATGTTTCCTCCAACCCCTTCTGTAGCCTTTTGAATTATTTTTCTGGGAGTGCTGTTCACCATTTGCATGTCTGATCATGGATGTTGTTATCTGTTGTCCATGTTCCTCTGATGACAGTCACACATTGCTCTGTCAGGCATTCTAGCTCTCCTGTCATTCTCCCTTTCCTTGTGTGGTCCCTTTCTTTTTTCCTCTCTGAAATTCCTAGGTAAGGCAAAGGATGTCCTTATTCCCATGAGCCTTAAGGCAGGCCTGGCTTTCTCAGTTTCTTACAGTGCCTTGATACTAAAACAATGCTTATTAGTCTTTTCCTTTCTCTTGTAGATGCCTCTCAAGATCCCCAGGAATTGGCTGGAAAACAACACATGTGGACGCTTAGAGTGCTGGACTCACAAATACCTCTCATTCTGCTAGTACCAGCCGGTGACCCAGGCCAGACCTCAACCACTGTCATCCACTTCAGGTACATTTGCTGATCACTCAGACCACACTGAAGGTTTAATAGAATGTCTCCCCCAAACCTCTTATTTGAAATTCATAATTTTGACACTCTAAGCTGCAACTGTTATTTCCAAAGATCTCTTTTTAATTTATCTAAAGTTGCTATTTCTATATAGAAAGGAGGCAGAGGAGAGATGTGGCAGGTTAAAAACTCAGGCGGACACATGGATAAAACACCACTATTGCAAATGCAGAAAGCTAGGAGCCTTCAATTTCCAAACTGAAGCTCAGGGCTATGCCTCTGTTGTTCACAAATATGTATAAGAATACAAAGGGAAACAACTTGAAGACCTACAGAGATGTATTTTGTCATTCCTTTGGTCAACGGAATGCCTCTTCCACTGACACTTGAGAGGTTGGAAATGGTTTAGGGGAGTAGCACACTAAAAAGAAATTATGATTTCCCTTTCAATATGTATTTAGTTGCTCTATGGAAGATGTGCTTTTGACTATTTATGACTCATTTTGGAGAGGCAGAGTGTAACTCTGGTTAGTGACCAAACAGGAAAAGGTGTTGTTTATTAGTTTAATAATAAACCTATAGTGGCATAGATTAAGAGAACATTTCATTACTCCATCATGAGAGATTTCAAGAAAAAAATTGCCATCGATTCAACAGAATTAATTTGAGCATCATTATGAGTATGCAAAAGTATTTGAAAGACTGGAATTCATAGAGAAGCAGAAATGATTTAAAAAAAGGCATGCTCTGAAACTACAATATTTCTCATTCTTAAAAGGGATATGAGAATATGAAATAAAGTGATAACTTTGAAAGCAGATGTACAACACTGTTGTTCCGTTCTTATAAATCATAAGAATGTTCCACAATGTAAATGTTTAGGATACTTTTATTGAATTACTGTGACAATAATAATGGGCCATGAAAGAAAGGCATCCATATATATGCTAATTAAGAAAAGGCAACACACTGTAACTACTGCACAAATCATAAAATATTCAGTTCATGTTTGTTGAGAATCCAAAGAGGTTCTGTTTTAACTTTATAGGTGCAATTTCGCTGGAAAAGAGGTCTATGTGAAGCAGATTGTTAAATGCTCTTTTTACTGTTACTCGCTGTTTCACAAGATGCTCCAGTATGATGAGAGGGAAGGACAACTTGGACTTGAAATACTCTTAAATCACTTTGATGAGTTTGAAGGCTATTGACTCAAAAGGAAGTGTCTGTGCTTTGCAAATCACTTTGATGAGCTTAAGTCTACTGGGTAGCTATTGACGAAGGTGATATGGTTAAATAGTTGGAATGGTTGGCTATAAGTTTGGTAGTACTTACTTTTTATCTGCGTGTTAAACTCCGAGTTAAAGACTATAATGAGACCCATAACTCATTTCTTAAGTGGCCTTAAAGGTACCCTACCACATTGTCATTGTTCTTTCTATATCTAGGCTTGAGGGCACTTTATATTATGACTGAAAAATGTCATTTCTACTGTCAGATCTGAGAGTTAATTGAAATGATCTGACAAAATGTACTGTATATTTCCTTGTTTGTTGTTTCTTTTTCTCGTTTATAATGTCAGCATTTCTAATGTTTGAACCTGACTTAACATTATACAATTTTTGGACCCTGGACTTTATATTTTCTAAGGAGCATGTTTTTTTTAAAACTTTTTTTTACATTTTTTAATGTTTCTTTGTTTTAAAGAGAGAGAGGGAGTGCACGCGAGCAAGCATGGGAGAGGGGCAGAGAGAGGAGATACAGTATTCGAAGCAGGCTCCAGGCTCTGAGCTGTCAGCACAGAGCCCAAAGCTAGGCTTGAACCCATGAACTGAGAGATCATGACCTGAGCGAAGTCAGACACCCCTTAAGGAGCATGTTTAAGTTATTTTTGCTTTTGTGACTTTGCAGATAATAAAATTTTCTCCATAATCTCTTCCCCTTTCTCACTGATCACACAGGCTCTCTCTTCCAAGTTGGTAGGGAGATACTGAAAATGGGTCAAAAACCTACGCTCAGAACTGCTATATTGGGAACTCCACACCTCTTCACCTGCTGGCAACCCTCTTTGTGTTCCAAGTCCTATAATGATCAGGGCAGTTTTAGCCCTAGTGCTAGTGACTCTGTAGACCAATTGCTTTAACTCTCTTTCCTCACTACTATGTGCATCCTAATCCTAGCAAGATTACTAAAAAAAAGGCATGAAATTGCCTGCATAACCTTGATTGAGGGTTTTGCACCAAGCTAGTGCTTTGGCTGAAGAAATTCCTCAGAGGGCATGTTTGCAGGGTCACTTTACTTAAGAGAAGAGCCTTTTGTGCCTAATTGTAAATTTGCTATTAAAAACCATCAGGACCAGAAAAGGCATAGAGATTCAGCTCAAGAGCTGACAGCACTCAGTCTTTCTCAAAATGAAATGTATTTGGAGTCCAGAACA
Organism: Crocuta crocuta; assembly: GCF_008692635.1. NCBI lineage: Eukaryota > Metazoa > Chordata > Mammalia > Carnivora > Hyaenidae > Crocuta > Crocuta crocuta. The sequence continues at coordinate 7,046,722 of NW_027528818.1, forward strand.
TGAACATTTCTTTACTCGTCCCCTCCGGTTATATTTAGTTGGTGTAGAGACTATTTTGAATCCGTGCTAGAAGTACTTTCTTTTGAATTCTTCCTTGTACCTTTTTTATGTGTCCTCATCCCAAGTGCCAGTTTCATCCTTCCCATTCCTTTTGTGATGAAACAGACGTGTCTTATCTTTGTGTCTCCTCTGGAATTGGCATCAGAAATCCCATTAATTTTTTTTTAAATGTTTGTTTATTTTTGAGAGAGACAGACAGACAGACACAGGCAAGGAGGGGCAGAGAGAGAGAGGGAGACACAACATCCAAAGCAGGGTCCAGGCTCTCTGCTGTCAGCACAGAGCCCAATGTGGGGCTCAAATTCACGACCTGTGAGATCATGACCTGAGCTGAAGTCAGATCCCATTTTGCTCTGGATGTCACATACTTCAGATTGGAATTGTAATGATCCTGGGGTGGTTTCATAATGTGTCGACTCGGCAAGGGTGAACTAATTTCCTAAAATTTCCTTTCCTGTATGTTGCCGAGGTCAAGAGTAATTCTTGTGGGTGATTTGCAGGTGGGAAGTGAAGCAGCCGCCATTTATATCTCACACGCTACCAACCTGCTGTCTCCTTTCATTTGGTGTGTGGCGGTAGT
>NW_027528818.1:7047708-7082291 GCF_008692635.1 Crocuta crocuta
AATACTGCACCTTCTGCCAGGTCCTTCTTCAGCTTCTCTGACAGCTGGGGAGGTACGTGTACTTAGCTCCTAGCCTCCGCAGCACACCCGTATCACCAAGTCTAAAAAATGGACAAGGGTTTCAGTTTGTCTCGTGGGTTCCTGTTCATACTTGTGAGTACCAGTGTGCTTTTATTATTTTTTTTCTCTTCCTTGTTCTATTTTTCCTTCCCTTCCACTTGCCCTGTGGGCTTCAAGGTCCAGAATCAAATGTGAACACCAGCACTTAATCAGCTCCTCAAATTCCATTAGGCCAAATTCTTGTGGCAATTGCTTCGTATTAACCTATTTTTATATCCATATGTATATATCCATCCCAGTGGTCTTGTACCTCTAATAAAATCATGAAATATTAATTTTGTCTTGGAAATAGAAATACAATTCTAGAAGATCAGAATTTTAAGAACGATGACTCCAAACTGGATCTGCATTTTCTTGAATTGTTTCTTTGATCTGATTAGATATAAAGGTATTAGTGACTCTGTTTTCAGCAGTTAAGAGGGTACTGATAGGCTGTGCCATGCAATGGTAAAATGGTTACATAACTTATCACCTTTAGATACTTGTAATCAAGCAACTCTAGAAGGCAAATCTCTGGATGACTAAGGATTAGTGTCCTAAAGCTTTTACTAACAATAAGAGTGTAATGGTATTGTTTGACTGACTATGCTCGGGAACTTGGGGAAAACGTGTGATGAGCACAGGGCTTGAAATTCCAGGCTCGAAGTCTGCACTAGGGACCTGAAAGCTGCTTTGACTCCCCCCACCCACCCCCTGCCAAAAAAAAAAAAAAAAAAAATACTTATATGCTGTACTTGCAATATGGAGAATTTCTGGAAATCATACCTACAATAAAATCTAATCTTGAGTGACTGAATTACAGTGCAAATGATTTCTGAAACTCATTGGTCTCTTTTGTTAAAGTTAAGGCATGGATGGCCAAGGAATGCAATCATAAAAACTGGGACAGGGATGGGAGGATGGGTTGTGATGATGCCAGAGGCTTAAACTCCTACATTTTGCCAGTTGATGTACCTCGGTCTGAAGAACCTGTAAAAGATTTCCCTGAGTTGGGTGACTGGCCAGACACTCTGATCCTTCTTAGGACATACTCCACGGCCTCTCCTAGCCTCTGGATCTTGATCAGACTCCTGTTCCAACAGATCCCCAGTAGGTATGGCAGAAGTGTGATAGGTCTGACTTGTGAGGGGGTACAATACAGACCAAAAGGGCTGCATGATTTCTGCAATTTTATGGTGCAAGAAATCTGTGGAGTATGTGTGGGAAAGGAACTTTAGGGCATACGATCAAAGTAGAAGAAACATCAAATTAGAACAGGATGAATTTGCAGATATAAGCATAGTAAGCAAAAATCCCAAATCCAGTGTTTTAGCTTCTGGGGCCAGGAATTGCTCTAACACCTTGCTTAGCTGGTTGACTGAAACATGGACTCGGAGGTCACCTATGCTAAATGACAGGGAATGCCAGAATCTCCCCAGTGCATTGAAGAGAAAGGTATCTAAAGGCTTGGGGTTATTGGAATGCTAGAATAGAATTCTCATATAAGACCTGCTCATCACTCCTACTTTTCTATCCATGTGCCTTTGATAAATACGTTTTTAGAGAGTTCTGTGATGGCTCTTTTCTGTAGGCCGGAAATAACAGTGGGGACTTCTGTCAACAAACTGGGATCCTGAAATACAATGAGGACAACAGGATTCCAGGGTGGCAGGGGACAAGCAAAGGCACTTACTTAGACAGCAGAGCCAAAGCCATCACCAGGCTCATCTGACTCACAGAGCTGTTTGGCACTGGCTCATTGCTCGTGGGGTTCCCTAGAACTAAAATTGAGTTAATCCTTGTTGTTTGCAGATTCTATTTGGTAAAATATTTCTGTAACCTCAAAAACAATACAAGCAGTGTTTGCAGTAATTCATGGATACGTGCAGGTGCAGAGTGGTGAAAAATTCAAATCGCTCACATTCCGCTGAGGTTGAGCAATGCAACACTCCACTGTTTTGTTCAGGCATGAATTGATGCTTTTGGCCATGAGCTCAGTGTTAATGAATAAACAATATATATTAAATAAGGTATCTTTAAGCAGAAACATATAAAATAAGGCTTTATATTGAGTGCTTGATGAAAACGTAACCAGAGGCTGACAAGAATCTAACTCTGTATTTTCCTTAGGAGCAGTGGTTCAGTATTTGCTAATTCAGTGTCTGTGGTGACTTTATAGAACATAACTACTATGAATAATGGAATCATCCATATATAGTAATGAAGTCTTATTTTCAATGAGCAGAAAAGATCTGAATCTGGTGAATTAGATTCATGAAAAAAGAGTTGCAGCCTCTTAATTATTTCCCATACATGAGCTAGTTTACAGACCTTTGAATAAAGGGAAGACTGGGTCTATTTGAGAAAGATCTTGCTACACTGTCAAAAATGTATAATGTCAATCAGCTTCCCAGCTTTCCTCAATGGTACTTGCAGTCATTGACTGGGGTTTTTGAACCCTTTTATGGATTACTGGATACTATCTCTGAAATCACATTAATTCCTAGAAATCCAAAGTGTGACTGTGGTCTAAAGGTCAGAGTGGGAGTTAAGTTTATGGAGGTCAGGTGGGTTTTGGATTTTGGCTTAGGTTCTCATACACTGGGCCGAGTGAGTCTCCAAACCTACTCTGTGGTCATTTATCCAGTCCTGAAATGTGTAATTGGAATAGACAACATCCTCAGAGACTGGATCCTGCTCTGTGAAGCGAGAGAATTCACAGTATCTGTCTCTACCTACAAAAATAGCAAACCAAGAGACATGCCACATTCCCGGAAGGATTAGGGACATTAGGGGCACCATCAGGGACTTGAAAGTAGTAGCAGTTGTGGTTTAATTGCTACCTGGTAGGCAGCCACTGATCTGCACACAAACCACAAGAAGTAGTGAAATTGTAACTGGCTAGGCAAGCAGTATACTTCCGCTCTCCTACCCCAGGGCTATATGAACTCTTTAGCCCTGTGTTATAATCTTTGCCACGTTTGATCAGTTTCCTCTCACAGTATAATCTGTTCTTTTATTACGCTGATTATATTATTTTGCTGTGGCCAGGTGTGCAGGAAGTAGTCTAGTAGTAACTAGACGTTGGTAAGATAATTGAATGATGGGTGGTTAGAAATAAATCCCACAAAAATTAAAAATTGCAGGGTGGGAGTTCTGGGTATCCAGTTGCATGGCAGCCATACAGTATGAAGTGCAAGTTACTGCATATGACCCGTGCAGCCACTAAGAAAGGATAATATTCAGAGTCATTTCTGGATTTCAAATACAGTACACAATTCACCTGTGTATGTCACTCTGACACAATCATTAAGTGACCCAATAAGTTGCCATTTTGAGTGATACCCAGAGAAGACAAGACCCACAACAAGTCTGGCTGCTGTGCAAGCTGCTTGGCCACGTGGACCGTATGAATCGGCAAGTCTGATGATGCTTGAAATGTCCATGACAGGTAGGAAGGCTATTTGGTTGGCTAAAGGTGACTTACCACACAGCACTTAGGATTTTGAAGCAAAGGCAGGTCATTTTCTGTAAAGAAAAAAAAACAAACCTCTGCTATAGTCTCTATTTGTGAACTTGAAAACAGCTTCTGGCTTGCTTCTGGAACTTAACCTTAGAAGAAACTGAACACCTGGCCATGGCCTGCTAAGTTATCATGTGATCTAAGCTGTCCATTATGAACTGGCTGTGGTGTAGCACACCATCCATAAAGTCAGGCGTGCACACAAAGACACCATAATAAAATGTAACCAAGTCCTGGAGGTACAAGAAACTTGCATGAGAGGGTTCACCAAAATGGCCCTTACTTCTGATAGATTGTCTTCTCTTCCTCATCTTATATTCTCGTGGAGTTTTCTGTGATCAGTTATTTGCCTGAGGAAGGAAAATGCAGGAACAATCCAAAAATGCCTATGACCCTGCACCCCACTTTGGAAGGGCCTTCAAGGAGAGGGGTAAAGGGAAACTCTTCCAGTGGGTAGAACTCCAGGGTGTTTACCTGGTAGTTTATTTAGTTTGAAAGAAGAGATGGTCAAATAGTATGGGTTGATTGCAAATCATACACTGTGGCTAATTTTTTAGCCAGACGGTTAAATGGGCATAGAATGGAGATATTTGTGTCCTATGTGAACATTCATCAAATGGTGACCTCAACAGAAGGATTTTAATAATCAGGATGGAAAGATTTATTTGGTAGATACAAGTCAGCCTCCTACCCTGTTGTCTAATGGGCTCATAAACAAAGCGGCCATGGTGACAGTATGAAGGTTATGTGTGCTTTTCCATTCACCAAGGCCAGTCTGACCGCAGTCACTGCTGAGTGCTCAATCTGTCAACAAACAAGATCAACACTGAACCCTGATATGTCCCTATTCCCCTGGGGGATCAACAAGCTATATGTTGGCAGATTGATTGCTCAGGACTGCTTCCGTAATAGATGGTGTTTTGTTCTTACTGGAATAGATACTTTGGATATGGTTTTGCTTTAGATGTCCTCCGTGTTTCTGCCAAAACTACCATCTGTAGAATTATAGAACATCTTGCTACCACTTTCCATGTTTTGTTTTGTTTTGTTTTGTTTTTTAATGGTAAATTAGCTGTCCTATAGCTTCACTTCTGGCTCTGACAGAGCTATCATCTTTCTATTAATTGCTTATCACCAAAATCTCCATTGTTCTTAAGAGGACCCTTAGTCTTAAAAAAAATTTTTTTTATGTCTTTATTTTATTTTGAGAGACAGACAGAGAGCAAGCAGGGGAGGGAGGGACAGACAGACACACACACACACATACACACACACACACACACACACACACACACACACAATCTGAAGCAGGCTCCAGGCTCTGAGCTGTCAGTACAGAGCCCAACACAGGGCTTTATCCCACGGACTGTGAGATCATGACCTGAGCCAAAGTCGGATGCTTAACTGACTGAGCCACCCAGGCGCCCCAAGGGGCCCCTTAGTCTTGAATCTTCCCATACTCTGTAAATCACATACTTTGGAGAGACCCTCAGTGTGCTGTGTTCTTATGTCCTACTTCTCTGTGCAAAACTCAGAGCCACTGTTCTAGAGCTGGGACAGTGACCTGCTTTTCTTGGTGTGATCTTCTTTGTGATGGGCAGGACACTGGACAGGGTTTATAATTTCTAGTTTTGTGGAAGTGTGCCTTTCCTAGTTTGGAGGTTTTACTTATCAAATGAGCTGGGATGAGGATGATGGAGACCCCAGGATTCTCAGCCTTCTATGCCCAAGCTAGAACCAGAGACCTAGGAGTGTGGGCTATATAGAGAGCCCCAGCCCCTCACTTGCACTCATCTGAACTTTCGCTTTTCCAACATAGGCTGGAGGGTGGGGGTGAGGAATACTAGGCTTACCTCTCATGGGGAGATACATAGTCCCGGAGCTCAGGGGCAAGAGTGTACTCTCTTCTTGGTCACAGTCTGCTGGAGTGATCTTCCACTAGTTGAGCTATAATGGGGATAAGGTCATGGCTATGGTGCCACAGACTTGCTGTTCTTACTAAGAGGTAATAGATTTTCTTGAATAAAGATTTCTTCATTCGATTTATGTCTTTAGAACAGTTTCTGAGACTTACCTGTGGTTTTTTAAATAATTTTTCACCAATTATAGTTGCTTTTCCTGGGGAGCCAGTGTGTAGAGCTCCTCATACTGGCTTTCTGGACAGGTTTTTCCAGGTTTGCTTGCTTTTGATAGCACCTGGGATATCCTGTTTGTTAGGCAGGAGTGTCACTTTGTTCTTTATTTGGAGATTAAGTATTGTTTAAATAGTTGTCTACATGTGGCAAATTGGAAAGCAGTTGAAGAAGGCTGCCTTCTCTTGTGTTACTTTGACTAGGCTGACCCGCATTTCCAAGATCCGTCTTTCCTGTGTGTTTCTGGTTAGGGTGGGCCACATGAGGGATTCTTCTGAGACATTTGGAGGGCAGAAATATAGCTATAGCCACTTGGCACTTACTTGCAGATTCACCTCATTGTTGTGACATCCCAGCTAGACCTGCAAGTGTCCCACCTAAGTCCGTTTCTCTGGCTCCTAGACCAAATGTGGATATTAAACATGTCCCAGCTTCTGTACTTCCACCGAGTTCCGAGGCAACGGCTCATGAGTTTCTGTTTGTCTTCATGGGCTCTAGCTCCTGTTTCTGGATTCCCGTGTTTTCTTGCTCTCCCTTACTCACACACAGGACCAAGTCTGGTAGTGACCAAGATGCTCTTTCATTGGGACTTAGAACATCTGTGACCTAAGATGGTGTGTGGGGGCTAGATGAATGATAAGAAGGAGGAGGAGAAGAAGGAGGAAAGAAAACAAAACTCTGGGACCTGTTGTCCAGACATGCTTGGATTGTTGCAGACTTTTCTACAGAAACATGTAATGAGTAAGAATGTTGGATTTCACTGGTTTTTAACTTTGAGACCTTGGGAAAGTTGCCTAACTACCTTGTGTCTCAGTTTTCTTAGAACTCCTAAACTTTTTGTTGGGATTGCAAAGCTCATGATAATTATTATCATTATTATTTGCCCACCTCCTCCAGCCTTTCGCTCTCCCCCCACACAGGGAAGTTTGGGAATGAACTGGATAGACTGTCAGTCAGGCCCTCCCAGCCTCCTCTCACATTGTAGCTGTCCAGGTCTCACTCACTGTCAGGGGTGCTGGCCTGGCCAGGCAACAGTGTTTCTGTGGTTTCCAGATCTTGTTCTCATTTTTTGGTCCAATATTCAAACTCTTTGCTGAGAGCCATAGTAATTTTTTCTCCTAGAGGAAATAGTCTTTTTCCTCCATGTAGCCTTTCTTGTTGGCCTTCTGAGGGTTTGTGGCCTCTGGGACTCTTCAGAACCCTGCTTTCACAGGTGGATTGCACCCTCTGCTGGTGGGATTTATAATACTAGCAATAGCTGCGGACTGAGATCTCGCTGTGTGCCGGGCACAGTGCCCGATTTGTATGCACATTACATCATTTACCTTTCACCCCAGCTATCTCAGTCCCATCTTACAGACAAGGAAGCTAAGGCTCAGAGGAGGTTCCTTCACCATCATGCAACTGTTAAGCCAGCATCGAACCCAGGTAGTCTGGCACTAGAAATTGTGCACTTTATCACTGTTGTGTAGGAATAGCTGCTTTGAGCTCTATTGGGTTTGAAGTAGAAATCTTTCCTACCTGCTAACAAATATATGTTGAACTTCTATTCCATGCATGGCATTCCCAAGGGAACACAAATTCACACAATCAGATAAAAGTATCTACCTCATAGGATTGTTGTGAGGAGTCAAGGAAATATTTTAATGTAAACAATCTGGCCTTAGATCTGATGTGTAGTGGCCCTTAAATAAATATTACTTATTTTACTTTCTTCCAGAACTTTCTAGTGCCTTTCCACTTCTGCCTAACCATGGGAAAATTCCCTATAGCCTTAAAGCTTCTTTATGAAGAACTAAAAATGTTTTAATCCCCTTTTATCACAGAATCCTAAACTTCATGATTTATGTCCCATCTTCATTTCTCACATCCCGGTGTGCCTTAGTTTCCCCACTCCCACTCTCATCATAAGACTTACAGGTCTTAATGCAAATAAGACTCCTGGTGTCTTATCTTGATATTTCAGAGTTAACAAGACAAATGCAAGATCAGTTTGCTTGTCATTCAGAGCTTCCTATGTTCTAGATTTAATAATGTCAACACTAGCTCAGGTTTATAAATCTCTTAAGTCTAGGTTTCTTTTCATGCACACAAGGCGATTCAGGATGCCTGTCATTTAGATCAGTATGTCATGCAATGTTAGTCATTGGAAGTATGAATCAGCATACCTGCTATGAGATCAAAATATGAATGGCACACCTGTCATATCAAAATTACTTGCAACGTATATGACCATTACTTTTAGGAAGTGAGGGAGTTTACCTTTGTTTCCAGGGCTGAATATGCCAAAAATGAGTGATAAATAGTCTATGCCTTTGCCACTTTAAACTTTGTTCAAATTAAGGAGGTTGGACCCAATGATCTCGAAGATTCACTTATTCTAAATTCAGTGGTTTTCATATTTCAGAGCTTACCCTTCATATTCACTAAAGAATAGCCATGACATCCTAGTAGGTATTTATTAACAAGATTCAGATACAGACACTAGGGTTACTGTTTGCATACACCCTGAAAACTATAATAACTTACAAGTTAAATTTATGGTGCATCTAGTGACATTTTACAATGTTTTTATTGCAAGTAAATAGTTTTTTAAAATCTTGGATTATCAATGTACATTTGAAAAAAACAGCTCAAATGCAATAGAGCTTTTATGTAACTCTGGAAAAGTTTGGAAAAGTTTAATAGGTTTGAAAAGTTTAATAGGCTTGAAACATAATGGAAGACATATCTATAGATTTCACCAACGTCTTTTAAAATTATAACATATACCATTTCTTATTAAAATGTCACATAATTTTGGACATCTCTGAATAATTTAAGTAGAATTAGTTAGTTACAGTAAACCTTTAAAGAATGTTTTAAATGTGTTCCTCCCTTTGTGGAAGGGTAGTGGGCCTACTGGAAGGAAGTAATCCATGCCACTAATCCAGATCCTCTTTATAAAAGAAGAACTAACTTCAAAGAATTTGGGGATAATCTTATCAAAAGGATTAAAAGATACACTAGAGGAAATATAATTTGTCTGGAGAACAGAGGCTCACATACTTATCGCTTTGCTAAAGTGTTGTACAATAGACTGATAGAGCTTCCTGCTTCCCGGGATTAAATTACTATAATTTCTAAAATGCTCAGGGCATATTAAACTCTTGCCCAACTATTCTTTTGGTTTTTGACTTTTGTGTCATAATTAGTATGCACAGGAAGTCTGCATGTGTCCATTTTATGACCTCCTACACCTGCCGTACCGTCTGTCTCTTTCAACAGATTGCATTACGGACAATACAAAATACTTCGATTTTTTTCAATCCAAAATTGACCTATAGGTAACACAGCACTGCTTTGCTAACTAAGAAATTATTCTGCATCTCATACCATGTGGCCTAGAAGACATGAAAGGTCCAGGAACATTGAATAGGATGGGGGACATATAAAAGCAAGAGTTGTTTGTCATTTTGCTTCTGTGGATTCCAACCTGTGGATATGGATTTAATTGTATATTTAAAAAAATAAATAAAATAAATTGGAATTCAGGTGTCTCAGTGGAAGCCCAGTACACTTTCCTTATATTGGGAAGGTGAGAACTACCAGATAAGGACTTCCGCCTCTTACCATTTGCTACAGACTATAAGAATGTTGTACCCTTCAAAGGCTATTCATTTTCCTCCCAGGACATGGGACCCAATGTTCTGTGGCACATTAATCATGCACCAGCATGATTTATATGCCTACATGTTAGAATTCCCTTGCTTCGGAGATGAAACAGCAATCGAATACAAAGTTATATATTTGGGTGGGAGTGAAGACACACATAAGTAGTAAAAATCTTAATATTAATTATTATGTAACTTAAATATGCATAGCAAGGGCCAGGGTGGAGTTTTTAAAAAGAGAGGAAATAAAATAAAGCCCTTAAGCCATTTGCTTATCTGAATTTCTTATTCTGGCTATAATTCTCCTTATAAATCAGTACTTTCTAATCTCACTCTTGATGCAATGCTAGAGCTCCCTGTGCTGAATAATAATTTTGTCCTCAGGTGGAGAGGAATGAAGAAGGAATAAACAGGCCTTCTAGATAATTGCATCAGCCTTCCCCACCATTCCAATGCCATGCCAGCATTTCAAGTAATGTCTCTTTTGTATCGCTGAGAAAAATCATTTCATGATTTATTACACTGGATTAAAGGGTGTATACAACTCAGGAGCTAGAACATGACTGAAGGGCAATCAGGCATAAAGGATGTCAAAACACTAGGTATGCTTAAATTTTCCTGAATTCCTTAAATAAATTTTTTGGGCTAGGTTTCCAAGAAAATAGACAATAAAGCGGACATAAGTTATGTGAACTATAAATCATGGCACCTGGCCATCCCCCCTATTTTAAAATTAGGAGAAGAAACTGGTTCTGCAGAAAGCTTTCTTTTATTGAGATTTCTGTTTCAGCAAATTACCATTTGTCAAAATGAATTCAACATGTGACTTCTTTCAATATCATTCTTTGTCAGGGAGCTTGAGAGCTGCATCCTTTCAGTGCACAGAATATACCATAAAAATGAACCAATAGTTTTTTATTCCCCAGATATCACTTTTAAAAAAAGCATAAAATCAAAGTTTATTATAGTTTTCTGTGCTCTGAATACCTGAAATTAGAGGGGACTTCGGTCAGTATGGCAGTGATCAAATTTGATTTCTCATTTCTAAATAGCTCTTGCTCCAGATAAGTAAGCTATTTCATCTGCTTATTATGGAATCGGTGGCCTCTTTGTTTAGGATGACAAGGTTCCTCCTTCGTGTGAACTTTAAATTGTTAAAAGTAAAAGAAATATTTTTATTTACTTTCGATTCCTCACAAGGAAAGTTGAATCCTCAACTACACACTACAGTAAATAGGATATTTAAATAAAGTTTCCAGCAGGAGACAGTTCTACTCTTCTATCCACTCTTTTCTTTTTTTAAATATTTATTTTGAAAGAGAGGGGCAGGGAGAAAGAGAGTGCAGGTGGGGGAGGGGCAGAAAAGGCAGAAAATCCCAAGCACACTCGGTGCTATTAGCGCAGAGCTGGACTCAGGACTTGATCTCATTATCCCTGAGATCATGACCTGAGATGAAATCAAGAGTCTGATGGTACGTTTAATTGGCTGAGCCACTTGGGCGCCCCCATCCGCTCTTTTCAACTGAAGAATTTCACAAGATTTTGTCAAAAGAAAGAGAACCTGCTTAGCCAGCCAGATTGAAGTCAGATTATTCATAATATATGTTATTCATCATATATACATATATATGTGATGGATATCATGTCCCAGTTACACTTATACCTATATGTCACCTGTATACTTTATGAAAACATAATTGCAAAATAAAAAGGACACCATGACCCCTCATCACCATCACCAAAAAATTTATGTTAACAGAAACCTTATGTGTTCTGACTTAGTCTATTCTAAAAGTATCATTTTCTTTTATTTAAATTTTTAATGCTTTATTTCTGAGAGAGAGAGAGAGAGAGAGCGAGCAAGCATGAGCAAGGGAGGATCAGAGAGAGAAGGAGACACAGAATCTGAAGCAGGCTCCAGGTTCTGAGCTAGCTGTGAGCACAGCCTGATGCGGGGCTCGAACCCACAAACCGTGAGATCATGACCTGAGCTGAAGTCGGATGCTTAACCAACTAAGCCACCGAGGTGCCCCTGTATCATTTTCAAAATAGTTAAAATCTTGATTCTTTTAACTATTTTGAGTGAGCATGATTCCAAAGTTTCTTTCACTCCTCAATGAGGAACCAACAGAATTCTAAAATGGATTCATAAATGTATAAATAGAAGTGTTTATAATTCCTGAAAGAACATTGCTAAATTAAATAAAAACTCCATGCCTTTCAGGGGTTTGAAGGTGTGTATTTTGTCAGAGTAAACACAGCAAGATTTGTAAAAGGCCACAAAGTTCTTTGGAAAATTATAGCAGTAGGAACACCGTAAACTTGAACTGAGAGAGAGGATAGTGCCAAATGAAAGGGGGGCACTGGTCCCTGGAAGGCAGGCTGAGAAACATATTCAGTTGCAAACTTGTGCTACCTTTCTTGCAAAAGGAACGATAAACGTTTTTGGCTTAAATTTGCAAGGTTTTGGGGTAATTTGTTACTCAGCAGTAGATAACTGAGACACAGTGAAAGATTCAATCTTGTATTTGAAATAAATGGCCTTCACATAATTCAGGAACAGAGAGGTAAGAGGTGCAGACGTCCATTACACAAAGTTAAGGAAGTGTCACTAGAAAAGCTCACAGGAAGTCTTACATCAGCAATGAAACACATCCTTAAAAATACATTAGTGTTGAACTCCCCCTTTATTGACAACGAGGAGCCATATTGAGTGGTTTTCTCAGACCAGATTGTAGCAAATAGTGTGCGGCATCCTGGCTGGCATCACTCTGGGATAATTCAGCAGAGATGTAAGTCTTAAGAATCAATGAAAGCATTAACCAGAATGTTTAGTAAAATATTTAACTTAAAAACTCACTGGCTGGGGGAAGGCCTGGATGGCTCAACTGGTTAGGCATCTGACTCTTGATTTCAGCTCAGGTCATGATCTCTGGTTTTGTGAACTTAGCCCCAAGTTGGGCTCTTTGCACTGTCTGCTTGAGATGATCTATCTCCCTCTCTCTATCTCTCTGCCCCTCCCCTGCCCTCTCTGACTCCGTCTCTCTCAAAATAAATAAATAACAAAGAATTAAAAAAAAATTCACTGGCTTGGGCACTTTCTCAGGACATGGATTTAACACTCTCCCAAGAACCTAGGGATGGGGCAAGCTTCATTCTAGGGAACTTCTTAAAAGATTCAAGAAAGTGATATCCCAAGTGAACAAAGTGAAAATGTTTGTGTTGGCCTGGCATATGGTAAAAAAAAAAAAAAAAAAAAGGAAGAGAAAAGGCTTAAAAGTAAATACTGAAGTGTGTGTATGAGGTGAGCCCAGAAACCTTTCTAGAGGATTATTTTCCATAGAGGCTCTAGAAAACAAATCACTTACCAAGGCTATCAGAAGCCATCTCAGCATCACTGAGAAGTCATTGATGGCCTCCTTTACCAACCAGGGCTACCTACCTCAAGCGATGTGCACTCTGCCTCGCACAATTATCTAATTCATGCTTTTAAGGCAATTCTCATTCTCTGAAATTCTCTCAAAGTTGAATCTTAAGTCCAAGTTGTACAAAGTTACTATTAACAGTATCGATGTATGTTCTACTCATAAAAACAATTGCTTTTCTCTTTCTATTAATGTATTCTAGAAACTATATTCTCCATAAAATACCATAATGTCCTGGATTGTCAACAAAGTTTAGGGAGCGCTTATATTAGAATTTTCTTCTGTTACCAGTCATATAATTTTGGGTAAAAAAAATTTTAGGGCTGCTTGGGTGGCTCAATTGGTTAAGCGTCTAACTTCCTCTCAGGTCATGATCTCTCGGCTCATGAGTCTGAGTCCTGCGTCAGGCTCTGTGCTGACAGCTCAGAGCCTGAAGCCTGATTCAAATTCTGTGTCTTCCTCTCTCTCTCTCTGCCCCTCTCCCACTTGCTCTGTCTCTCTCTCAAAAATAAATAAAAACATTAAAAAAAAAACTTTTTTAAATCTCTGAATTTCACAGGGTACCTGGGTGGCTCAGTCAGTTAAGTGTCTGACTCTTGATTTCCGCCCATGTCATGATCTCACGGTTTGTGAGATCGAGCCCTGCATCAGGCTCTGAGCTGAGTGTGGACCCTGCTTGGGACTGTTTCTCTCCCTCTCTCTCTTCCCCTCCCTTGCACACACGTGTGTGCTTGCTCTCGCTCTCACTCTTTCTCTCTCTAGTTTTTTTTTCAAATAAACATTAAAAGCATTCTCTGAAGTTCAAATTTCTTATATTTAATATAATAAGTCCTGACACTTGTTGAGTGCATATATAATATGTACAAAGTGCTCTTCTAAGCACTTTTCTTAGAACTCTTTATTCAGTCCTCATAATAACCCCATGAAAGTTTTACTATTATTACCCAAGGTTTATTGATAAAGAAATTGAGGCAAGGCAAGATTGATAACTAGTAATGTGATCAGATTTTCACTGGGTAGATTATTCTGGAATGTCTGACCTGAGGACCCACGCTCTTAGTCTTTTGATAATTTGCCTTTCTACTTTGACTTATTAAAAACTGTTCATTGAGCTTTCCTACTCTGGTTTTGGTTTCATGGATATAGTAGAGAATGAAATTGAAAAGATCTCTGCCATATTGTTGCTTGCATTACAGTAGAGAAGTGAAAATATTGAGATTATTGTTATTGGGCTCAAATTCTTAATCCAGTGGAGGACCTGGAACATATAGGTGATAATTTTTTTTAAATAGCTTTCTTTCTTTAAATGTCAGGGAAAATAATTGATATTTGAGAAAGTTAAAGGCCCAAATTCAGAATAGATGGAAACTCAAAACTTGCCATTGTGAATTCTGGCAAAGTGCAATACCTTTGTGATTCAGTGATCAGAGGGAGGCAAAAGATTGCTTCTCTGTGCATAATAACAAGTTTTTCACAGGCAAATAATTCTGTGTATTAAATAATATCCTTGCACAGTTTGGGTGAATCATTTTCTCTTTAATCTCTGGTGTTGCAATAGCTTTCACGTTTTTATCAAATTTGCCTTGCTATGAAGGATTTTTACAAACTTATTATCTATATTATGTATAGTGTTATTGGGAATAGGTTAGAAATATAAAATGGATTTCTATTCTCAAAATGGATTTATAATCCAAAGTAAAGTGAAAGGAAATCTGTTATACATATTTCATTAGCTGCTTTGTGGCCATATCAATAATTCTGAGGAAATGTGCAGAAAAAGAAAGGATTGATGTAGACTGACATAGATTTAGCAGGTTTTAGTAGGTAGACTAGCTTCTGACATTCACTGACTTTAAACTCCTACCACCAGAGAAAAAGGGATTATGGAGGTCCTCAGAAAGAACAGTATAACCTACTGGGAAGTACAGTTTTTTTCATCTTCTGTTGTTTCTTGCACATGTATCACAGAAATGATATGCTTAACCAAAAGTAAAATTCATATTAACCACACATAAAAAAATCACTGCACATAAAAAAAGTAAATACCACGTAAACCCATAAGACTTTATTCATGTCTAGGATATGTGTTCTGTTGTTATTAAGCCATATGTAATTCCTGTAGACTCATAATAAATAATGGATACAATTAAATTTATAGATTATAATTACTGAGTTTATAGTACAGATGAAACAGATACATATATTTTCTAATTTATTAATGGTTCACTTATCAGAATTGAGCCAACTGCTCATTACGGAACTTGGTGAGATTCTATTTGTAATTTGCCATGCCCAACAAATAATGGAGGATCTTTGGTCCTTATTTGACTCCAGGAAGCACTGAAGATCTTTCTGAGGAATATAGACATAATCTGCTATTATATATACTCTGATATTAGCTAGGTGCTGACAGATCTATATCCTATAAGAAAGGAGAATGACTATCTTTGTTACTTAGTTATTTGACATTCCATTCTCCATTATAAGCACACATCGGCCAACTACTGATGTACAGATGTTGTTGGGTTACTATGTTTGGAAACGACCCATTACTGCCACAAAGGATAACATTCTCAATAACGTATTTGTTTTTGTTGTAAAAGAAAACATGATAAACATAAAAAGGCTGGCCAATAAGAGGCAAAATTAAAACGGTCATCTTTTTACTTTGGTGGAAAATAGTGTAGAGTGAAGCAAATATTCTAGATTCTATTGCAGTGTTACATTTTAACTTAATATTTTTACTTGGGTGATTTGGTTTTTTAGCATAGCAAAATGATTAATATTGTGAGTATTGAGTTAAAAGCTTTGACAGCATGTAGAAGTATTACTCTAATGATGATACCCTTGCTTTTGTAATGGAAATAAATAAGAACACAGAATTCACTAAAATCAAAACAAACCAATAATATTTTTAAAAATATTTATTATTTGGGGCACATGGGTGGCTCAGTCAGTTAAGCATTCGACTTTGGCTCAGGTCATGATCTAACAATTCATAAGTTTGAGCCTTGCATAGGGCTCTGTGCTGACAGATCAGAGCCTGGAGCCTTCTTTTGGATTTTGTCTCCCTCTCGCTCTGCTCCTCACCTGCTCGCTCTCTCTCTCAAAAATAAATATTAAAAAATTAAAAACACTTACCGTTTATCAATATAACATTAGAAAATTTACATGTTTAAACTAAACTTCAATTCTCTTATTTCCAAGTAGCCTATAGTCTACTTTTGCCTTCATATAAACCTTTGTTGTGCTGTAACAAGTATGGTAGAGTATCCATTGCCCACACAAATATTGCAGTAAACCACAAATTATTCTATTTCCCCAAACCAAAACGTTATCTTTTTTTCCCCATTTTTTTCCCACCTCTGCCACTCCATCATAATGACCACCTTGATCCTGTCCACTTAAAATTTTTTTTCTAATGTTTATTCACTTTTGAGAGAGACAGAGGGGCAGAGCAAGGAGACACAGAATCTGAAGCAGTCTCCAGGTTCTGAGCTGTCAGCACAGAGCCTGACGCGGGGCTGGAAACCACAAACGATGAGATCATGACCTGAGCTGAAGTCAGACCCTTAACTGACTGAGCCACCCAGGTGCCCTGGATCCTGTTCAGTTTAAAAAGAGAGAACAGGGACACCTGGGTGGCTCAGTCAGTTAAGCGTCTGACTTCAGCTCAGGTCATGATCTCACGGTTCGTGAGATATATCTCCCTCTCTCTCTGACCCTCCCCTGCTCACGCTGTCTGTCTGTCTGTCTGTCTGTCTGTCTCTCTCTCTCTCTCAGAAATAAATAAAACATAAAAAAATTTTTTTTAGAGAGAGAACATTAAGACTCAAAGGCTTGCAGTGTCATTTGGCCAAAGTTAATGACATAGTTCCAGACTTCTGATGTGTCCAGACTGACTCCTGTGTCAGTGCCCTATGATCATAGGTTAAAACTTGGATAGTCCCATCTCAGTTTCTATCCTTGAACAAGAACAGCCTGTGGGAGTTCTTAGTGCTCCCCTGCCCAGAGAGGACAGCTCTCTTTCCAGGCAGCAAACATGTGACGTTCATCGAATTAAAATCTCCATGGACTCCTCACACTGACCTCTTCTCTCCGGCAAACCTTGCTGAGGAGACTTAATTTTCTGCTGGAATCAGGTCAAACTCTAACCAGCCAGCCATCTATACATGAAGTGCATTTAAGCAAACTGATGATTCCTATTAATTGTTTCCAAATTATGAACACCTACAGGTTCCTCAAGGGTTCTTCTATCTAAGCAGTATTGATTACTTCATTCTGGATATCATTATTGAGTACATACTATGCTCCGGGCCTTTGGGGGATATAAGAGTGAGAAAAATCAACAAGATACTTCCCTGACCGTGATTATCATTTAGTAACAATATGTAGTAGCTTTATTTTATTTGTCATGTATATTGGACTTTCTTTTTACAGATGATTTACACTGATTGCTAAAATATTTATTGAAAGCTGCTGAGTTTATTTGAGGAAGTGCAAAGGGAAAAATTAAGCTTATCTCTGAGTTCCTATTTGTCTAATAAACAGAAAGGAATAAATGTAACTTAATTTGTTTAGCAAAAGGTATTATTAACTCCAAGAAGAGTAGCTTACTTCTATTAACTCAGATTTCCTTCTCTAGAGAAGGAAAAAGGCCATTATGCAGCTGACCAAGAAATTGGTCAACCTTTTCTTTTGCTTGTGGGTGGGTATCCCTGATAGGATAGACCTTAATTTAAGAGATTGACCCCCACCCCCACCGCTGTCCTAATAGTAGAGTGAACAAAATTAACTGAACTATTCTAATCAATTACTCAATGGTTGACTTAAATTGATTAAAAATGTTAATTCTTTCCCCAAGAATATTTAGATACCTTGATGTTTCTAATTTTGAACTTTTAAAGTAAAGTAGTATCCACTGGATAGAAGATTCAAAATTAGAAATTAATAAATCCCATGTGGATTTTGTTTGTTTTACTTAACTTCATGACCTTGAGTTTAAATTTCACACATATTGGTCTATTTTCACCCCAATGTTTTACTGGTTCTCTGGACAAAGAATCAGAAAGGAGAGTAGCTATTGCATAACATTCTCATTTTGACTTGTGCCATTTTTTAAAAATTTCTGTTTATTTTTGAGAGATTGGTGGGGGAGCAAACATGAGTGAGAGAGGGGCAGTGAGAGAGGGAGACACAGAATCCGAAGCAGGCTCCAGGCTCTGAGCTGTCAGCACAGACCTAGATGCAGGGTTCAAACCCATGAGCCATGAGATGAAGACCTAAGTTGTCAGGGCTCAACCAACCGAGCCACGCAGGTGCTCCTGTGACATTTTACTTAAAAGTTTCCTTTGTCTTTGTTTTTTTCTTGAATATCTAGGGTAACACTTAAACCAATTTCCTATATAACAAAGCAGTTATTTTGAAGGAAGGGATATGCATATTTTTGAGGATGCCAAGAAATAAAATCAAGATAATACAAGAATAAATTGTGATTCCAATTCAGTAATTAGTACTGAACTTTAAAAGTTACTAATGGTGAATAAGAATTTTCTAAAATAGTATAGTTTTGTTTCATCATTAACAGGTGAATAATTATGTATTTAAATTTTATAATCTTCATTTAAGTTAATTAAGACAAATATAATTAAAAATTTTTCAATGGAAAAGCAGCTTTTAAACATGTGTTTTCACCACCCTTAGTTCTCTAACACAAGAGAATTTTTATTTAATTTAGATAACTCAGAAATCAGAAGAAAAAAATTGTTCTTTTAATGTTTTTTTAAATTTATTTTTTTAAATAGTTTTTATTTATTTTTGAGACAGAGACAGAGCATTAGCAAGGGAGTGGCAGAGAGAGAGGGAGACATAGCATCTGAAACAGGCTCCACGCTCTGGCTCTGAGCTTGTCAGCACAGAACCTGATGCGGGGCTCGAACCAATGAACTGCGAGATCATGACCTGAGCCGAAGTCGGACGCTCAACCGACTGAGACACCCAGGCGCCCCTTAAATTTATTTTTGAGAGAGACAAGACAGCGCGAGCAGGGGAGGGCAGAGAGAGGGAGACACAGAATCTGAAGCAGGCTCCAGGCTCTGAGCCTTCAGCACAGAGCCTGACACAGGACTCGAACTCACAAACTGTGAGAATCATGACCTGAATATATGTATATGTATATGTATATGTATGTGTGTGTGTATGTATGTATGTATGTTATCCCTCCCCTACATATCTAAACATTGTCTCCATTTCTAAGCCTCAGCACTATAAATACTTTGTACTAGAAAATGTTTTTGTTGAAGGGAGCCCTACTGGGCCTTGTAGAATGTTAAGCATCATCACTGTTTTCTACCCACTAGATGTCAGTAGAACACTCTTGCCTTCTCTCTGCCCTCCTACACCCCCTCCTTGCAAATTATGGCAAACCAATATGTCTCCAGATATTGCCAAATGACACTGGGGCATGGGAGAAAATCACCCCTCCGTGAGACTCACTGCACTACACTGACATTTATGGTAGTCACTTCCTTTCTTTATTCTTTACCATGTAACTATGCATCTTCAAATGTTATAAGGAAGTTTTGCTTGGAAATCTTTATAAAATAATATAACTTATTAAATAGACTCCTGATCCTGGGCCCTTAACATAGCCCAAAGTATTTATAACCTAATCTAAACTGGAGCCACAGGTATTAAACATGATTGACTCAGGCAAGTCTGCATGATCACCCTACTTCTAAGATACATCAACAGTGAACATTATCTTTACAGCTCCACACATTTAATGCTCCCTTTTCCAATGGATAATTATACATAAAGTGATAAAAGAATGATTAAAAACAGGGTCTCCTCAAGGGCAAAATAAGAAGGCCTAACTCAAAGCATCAGGGATAAGAAGTTGCAGAATAGAGCATTCATCTGATTTGGGTTATAAAAAGTTCTATTCTTCAAATAATTTTCTCTACTAACATAACGATTAAAATAAGTATCTTCTAAGATTTGCAAAGAAATGAAAAAAGGATCATAATCATCATGTTTAAGCGATTTTGTGTCTGTGGGGGATGTCTGTGTATTTTATTGTGATATAATTCATAAGCTATTCAATTCAAATATTTAAAGTATACAACTGAACAGTGTTTAATGTGTTCACAAAGTTGTGTACCTATCTGCACTATCTGATTTTAGAATATTTACAACACCCCCAGGACCACCATCCCCTATCCCACTTAACAATCTTAATTCCTCCTTCGCTTTAGTCAGGCAGCCACTAATCTACTTCCTGGGTGTATGTATTTGCCTATTCTGGACATTTCATATAAATGGAATGATACAATGTGTGGTCTTTTGTGACTGAATTCTTTCATGTAGCATAATGTTTTCAGGGCTCATTCATGCTGTTTCATGTTTCGCTATGGTATTCTCTTCATTGTCAAATAATATTCACTTGTATGTCCATTTTATATTTTAGCTAGCCGTCAGTTGGACATTTGTATTATTTTCATTTCTTGGCTATTGTGAACAATGCTGCTATGAACATTCCATGTGCCAGTGTTTTTGTGGACATATGCTTTCATTTCCCTTTGATATATACCTATGTGTGGAGTTGCTGGTCTTGTCATTCTATGCTTTACACTGTAAAGAACTCACAAACTGCTTTACAATGTGGCTGTACCACTTTACAATCCCACAGTAATGAATGAGGGTTACAATTTCTTTATATTCTTGCCAGCATTTGTTATTGTCAGTCTTTTTTTTTAAAATTATTTTAGCTATCCTAGGAGGTGGTATCATTATAATTTTGATTTGCATTTCTTTTATGGCTAATGACATTGAACATCTTTTTACATGTTACTTAGCCATTTGTATATCATCTTTGGAAACAATGTTGATTAAAATCTTTCCCCCATTTTTACTTTGGGTTCTTTTTTTTACTACTAAATTGTAAGAGTTCTTTCTATATGATAAATACATGGCCCATATCAGTTATAGGATTTACAAATACTTTTTCCCACTCTGTGAATGGTCTTAATAATGAGGGGCACCTGGGTGGCTCAGTCGGTTGAGCATCCGACTTCAACTCAGGTCATGATCTCACAGTCTGTGAGTTCGAGCCCCGCATTGGGCTCTGTGCTGACAGCTAGCTCAGAGCCTGGAGGCTGTTTCAGATTCGGTGTCTCCCTCTCTATCTGGCCCTCCCCGCTCATGCTGTCTCTCTCTCTCAGAAATAAATAAAACATTGAAAAAATTATTTAAAAAAAAAAATGAGTCTGGCCATTGTTAATGTTTGTCTCTTGGAAACTTTTAAGCCCTACCCATCTGAATTCCCCTTCCATCCCACACCTGAATAAGCTGATAAGAAAGTCCAAATTCTTCCTTTAGTTCAAGGGAAGTTCAAACCATGCACAGGGACTCTCAGCCCAGCCTTAACCTATCACTGTAAAATACCCCCAAGCAATCTCCTTTCCTGGCTCTCTCAAGCTGTTCTTGCACCTGCTCAGGCATCTTCTTGCTCACTCAGAAAGCATTGGTGTTTGCAAGTTTGTATTTCATATCCTTGCAGTTCACATGTGGTGTCATCAGTCTTGCCATCCAAATGAACTATGAGTGGAAGTCCATTGGTTAAGAGGGGCGAGTGGCCACATAATTTGTCTTTATCCTAGTAGTGTCCTTTGAGGCACAAAATTTTATAATCTTGACAAAATTCAATTGATTTTCTTTTATCACTTGTGTTTCTGCTGTCATATATAAGAAGC
The DNA here is from genome assembly GCF_008692635.1 of Crocuta crocuta. Lineage (NCBI taxonomy): Eukaryota > Metazoa > Chordata > Mammalia > Carnivora > Hyaenidae > Crocuta > Crocuta crocuta. The sequence continues at coordinate 7,069,294 of NW_027528818.1, forward strand.
CTATAGGTAACCCAATCTCATGAAAGTTTACTCCCTATGTTTTCTTGTAAGAAGTTTATAGTTTTATCGCTTGCCTTTTGTCTATCATCCATTTTAAATTAATGTTTGTATAGGGAGTAAAGAAAGGACACAGCTTCATTCTTTTGCATATGGAGATCTGCTTGTCCTACTACTGTTTGTTGAAAAGACTATTCGTTCCTCCATTGAATTCTCTGGGCACACTTGCCGAAAATCATCTGATCATAAATGTGAGAGCTTATTTCTAGACTTTCAGTTCTATTCCATTGATCTATATGTCTGTCCTTATGCCAGTATGACCATCTTGATTAGTTATAGTAAGTTTTGAAATAAAAAAAAAAATTGTCTTCCAACTTGTCCTTTTTCAAGATTGTTTTGGTTATTCTAATCCCTTTTATTTTCACATGAATTTCAGAAATAGCTCATCAATTTCTACAAAAAGAAACCTGGAATTTTGATAGAAATTGCATTGAATGAAAAGATTCATTTGATGAATGTAGCCATTTTAGTAATATTAAGGTTGGATCCATGAACATGGGAAGTTTCCCCATTGATTCATGTATTCCTTAATTTCTTTCAATAATATTTTGTAGATTTTATGTGTACTAGTCTCACGCATCTTTTTATTTTTTTGAGAGAGAGAAGCGAGAAATAAAGAGAGGGCAAGTGAGGGAGAGAGGCAGAGAGAGAGAGAGAGAGAGAGAGAGAGAATCTTAAGCAGGTCCCCATGCTTAGTGTGGAGTCCAATGTAGGGCTTAGTCCCTTGATCCTGGGATTATGACCTGAACCAAAAACCAGAGTTGGATACTCAACTGACTGAGCCATCTAGGAACCGCTTTTCCTAAATTTAATTTTACTTTTTAAATTCTTTATTAAACATATTCTAACTATATATATTTTCTTTTTTATGCTATTATAAATAAGCTTTATTTTTCCTGACTTGAGGTAAAAGTGGAAAATGTTTCTTTAATTTCTTTTTTGAATTGTTTGTTGCTATGTATGTGAATACAACTGATTTTTGTTGTTTATATATCTTTCTTCCACAAACGTGATGAATTTATTTATTTATTTAAAAATATTTTTATTTATTTCTAGGAGAGAGAGAGAGAGAGAGAGACACGTGAGCAGGGGAGAGTCAGAGAGAGAGGGAGGCACAGACTCCGAAATAGGCTCCAGGCTCTGAGCTGGTAGTCAGCACAGAGCCCGACTCGGGGCTCGAAACCACGAACCGCGAGATCATGACCTAAGCGAAAGTCGGACGCTTAACCGACTAAGCCACCCAGGCGCCCCATTGATGAATTTATTAATTTGTTTTAATAGTTCCTTTATTAATGCCTTTGGATTTCCTGTATACAGGACAAGACGACAACATCTATGGGTAGAGATTTAATTCTTTGTTTCCAAATATGGATGCCTTTTATTTTATTTTCTTGACTAATTGCCTTCTTTAGAACCTCCAGTACAGTGTTGATTATGTGTGATGATATCAAACATTCTTGAATTGTTCCTTAGGGGAAATGCATGTAGTCTTCCATCATTAAATATGAAGTCATCTGTGAGATTTTGTAGATGTCCTTTACTAGACCGAAGAAGTTCCTTACTAAGTTTGTTGAGTGTTTTATCATGGAGAGGTGTCAGATTTTGTCACACCCTTCTTCTTTATCTTAGAGATAATCATGTGGTTTTTGTCCTTTATTCTATCAATATGATATAGTACATTCATTAATTTTCAAATATCAAACTAATCTTGCATTATTTACACAATCTTGCTTGGTCATACTGTTTAATCTTGAATGTGTTGGATTCTGTTTGCTAATATTTTTGTGAGGATTTCTGCATTTATGTCCTTAAGGGATATTGTTCTGTAGTTTTCTTTTATTGTAATAACCTTGTCTGGTATTGGTAACAGGGTAGTAGTGCCTCATAGAATGATCTGGAAAATGATTTTCTCTCTTTTGTAATTTGATAGAGGATTTGAAGGATTGATATTACTTCTTCAAAGGTTTAGTAGAATTCAGAAGTGAAAAATTTTATCCACGGCTTTTTTGGAGGAAGGTGTTTGTTGTTTTTGTTGTTTGTTTTGTTTCTAAGTACTAATTTAATATATTTACTTGTTACAGGTTATTCAGATTTTTGAGACAGTTTTAGTAGTTTCTATCTTAACAGGGATTTGCTTCATCTGGAATTTGTTTGAATACAGGTTTTTGTAGTATCACTCTATAATCCTTTTTATTTCTGTAAGGTCAGTAGTGATGTCTCACATTACTGGTTTTACTAATTTGAACTTCTCTCTTTTCTTCTTGGTCAATTTAGAAAATTTTTTGTTATTATTTACAAAAAACTAACTTTTGGGGGGATATATATTCTCTCATTTAGCATGGCTTGTAACTTTTTTCTTAATAAAAACTGACATTGTAATAATAGTGGCAACCCTGTAAATCATAAAATCATGCCTTGGCTTTATTTGTCACCACTTTACTGTGTTGTTGCTTTGGCTATTTGTTTTTAATGACTTTACAGGGAAAATTCTGTGAAGAATGGATTTTTCTTAAATGCTACCTCTGAATTCTCTGCTTAGTTAGCTTAGTTCTCAGCTAATGATTGAACCAAAATTTCCTTAAATGCCTTGAAGAAATGAGTCTCCCCATCTTTGCTCTGTGAATATGATGGGACACACTTTCATTTTTCTAGCAGATATCACTACTGTCTTAGTCTATACTTCTTGCTCAGCATTAAGGTCACACCCAACTGAGAGATTAAAGCCTTCTGAAGTCTTTCATGGTCATGTGCACAGCGTTGGACATGCAAGTGACCATCTATATTCCCAGGAATATATTGGAGGTTTTCAAAGCTCTCGATGGACCTCTCAGTTGCTAGATTTTCCTGATTTTTTAACATGTTTGTTCATCCTTGTTTCACTGCCTCAAGCAGGTGCAATTTTAAATAATTGCTGCTGATTATTTCTGACAAACACCCTGGGGATATGGGTTTTCTCCTAAATGAGCTGTGAGTCAGTTCAAATAAAGACAAGCTGTATAAATAAGACTTTTCCAGGCAATTCGCAGATAAATCAGATAGTAAGTATTCTCTTGGGCAAGGCTTTGTGAAGAGATTCAAACCCACTTTGCCCGTTTTATTGGCTGCTAGGCTGCTGTTTTTCACAAGATTTGTGGTTATGACACCATTGATTTTCAAAACTATTATAGAGCAGGGGAGAGGTGATTGGGAATAGAGAAAGTTAAAGTGTTATAAAGTTTTCTGTTCTTCTATGAATGTTAGTCCTTTTATTGAATAAGTTCTCCTCAGATTGTTGCAAGTTTTTAGTTAATTTCCGGGGTTCAGAAAAAAAATTTTGAAAAGTTGTGCCATTCTACTTGCTTTTATTAAGCAGCTGATTTTTCTGAAGTCCTTACTCTGCCATTTTAGAAGTGTTTTCTTTTTGAAAGAATTTAGGAATTTTTTTTCCTAGAAGTCCTATAATTCATTAAGAATTTTGATATTACTAGGATATAACAAACATTCTTTTAGGTTTTTTTTTTCCTAATGCAACATTTTATTTTTATATTTTCTGTTCATGCTTTTTTTTAATGGATTTCAAAATTTTAGCCCTTTTTAATAAACTTTTTCTTATAATTTTTAATAATTTCCATTTTAATATTAATTTAGTCTTTCCTTTGTTTTTAATTCACATTAATTAGTAGTTTAATTACTTTTCTTATGATTAACTGAAGATGGCTATATTTACATGAAGAACCCATGAGTTTTCCCCCAACAATTGTTCCTCTCCTTCTCAGTGATAACTCCTTGAATACTAATTGAGTATATACTATTCAGAAGAAAGACAAAATTTCTCACCTATCTTTATAAGTTGGTATGTCCAAGAGGAAATAGCATGTGCAGTTTCTGGGAACTGCCCTTAAGGGGAACTGTTGTCTTCTTGCCTTTTTACTCATTCTGCTGTCTGCAAAGCAGACCTGATATTGGATGTTATAATAATTACATTGGGGCAAGAAGCTGGAAGGGTACTAATGATCTTTAAATTGATATATTTATTCTGAATTTCTTATTTTAGGATTTTTCCTTTAATGAGAAAGAAATAAGATTCCATCTTGTTTAAACTACTATCATCATAGGAGTTCTATCAGTTGCATATGAAAATTATTTTAACAGAAATAATTCCTAAGTACTGATTTGATTAAATCCTATATGCTTAATGTAGTGTTACTTTTATTGCATTCCAAGAAATCTCATTTCTATGTGATTCTATCATTCACTCAGCTATTATTCAGAAAATTCTCATTTTATTAAAATTAAAGATGACTTTGGGTTTGTTATAATTTAGATCTAGGAGATTTTCTTGCATTATGACAAATAAAATTGCAGGTTTTTGAAGCATATTATGGACACTTTGGTAGAATAGTAAAAGGTCACATATAATAAATATTTCACATAGAGAGGGGATTTCACTGTGGAATGGCTATATGAGGAGTTCTTTGGACTGCTCTCCAGTGAACCGACCATAACTGGAGAAAATCATTAAAAATAACCATTTAGTGTCTCTGAAAATTGTTCTAAGAGTATATAGCAATGAAGATACAAATATACAAATATAAATAAATATAAATCAATATGAATATGTATATGTTAATATACATATATATATATAAACCAGAATCTTTGGGTTGGAGTAGGGGAGGTAGAACAAGGGTGGTTGAGCCAGAAATAGGTTTTTTTTTGAATGAAATATAATTAACACACAGTGTTATTAGTTTCAGGTGTTCAATACAATTATTTAACATTTCTGTGCCTTAGTGTTCATCATGATAAATCTAGTCTTAATCCTCTTTATCTATTTTATCCATTCTGTTCCTCCTCGCCTCTGGCCACCACTAAATCATTCTCTGTTTAAAAGTCTGTACTTTTGTTTGTTTCTTTTTTTCTTTGCTCATTTGTTTTGCATCTTAAATTCCACATATGAGTTAAGTTAAAGTCACATAGTATTTGTCTTTCTTTGTCTGATTTATTTCACTTAGTATTATACCCTCTAGGTCCATCCATGTTGTTGCAAATGGCAAGATCTCATTCCCTCTTATGGCTAAGTAGAATTCCATTACACACACACACACAGATACACACATACACTACCTCTTCTACCTCCATTCATCTATTGATGGACACTTGAGTTGCTTCTCTATATTGGCTATTGTAAATACTGTGGCAATAAACATAGGGATGCATATATATCTTTTTGAATAGTGTTTTCATTTTCTTTGGATAAATACCCAGTAGTGGAATGACTGGATAATATGACAATTCTATTTTTAATATTTTGAGAAACTTCCATATTGCCTTCCACAGTGGTTGTACGAATTTGCATTAGTACTAACAGTGCATAAGGGTCCCTTTTTCTCCATATCCCTTCCAACATCTGTTATTTGTGTTTTTGATTGTAGACATCTTGGCAGGTGGAAGGTAGTATCTCATTATGGTTTTGGTTTGCATTTCCCTGATATTGATGTTGAACATCTTTTTATGTATCTGTTGGTCTTCTGTATGTCTTCTTTGTAAAAAGGTATATTCAGGACCTCTGCCCACTTTTTAGTTGGATTATTTGGTTTTTGGAAGGTGTTAAGTTGTTTAAGTTCTTTATATCGTTTGGATTTTAACCCTTTATTGGTTATATCATTTGTAAATATCTTCTCCCATTCAGTAGGTTATTTTTTAGTTTTGTTGGTTATTTCCTTCACTGTGCAAAAGCTTTATTTTGGTGTAGTCCCAATGGTTTAATTTTGCTTTCTTTTTTCTTGCCTGATTAGACATCTCCAGAAAAGTGTTTTTACAGCTGATATCAAAGAAATTACTGCGTACCTTTTCTTTTAGGAATTTTATGGTTTCAGATCTCAAATTTAGGTCTTTATAAGAAGGTGGTTCAGTTTCATCCTTTTGCATGTAGCTGTCCAATTTTCCTGACACCATTTATTGAAGAGACCTTTCCCCCATTGTATATTCTTTCCTCCTTTGTCATAAATTAATTGACCAATGAATAAATATGTTTAAAAATTTTTAACTCTTGTCAGAATAGTGAGTTTCTATGGCACTTGAGCCACAGTCTGCTTCATCCTCTACTCCCTGCCCCCAGCTTAGCATAATGGAAGCTCTGTTCAGAACAAATGTTACTAAGAGACAAGGATACCTCTCCTGCCCAGTTCCCAGTCAAGAACTACAATACTTCCCAAAGAAGGAAGACTGCCAACTTTTCTTATCTCTTCCACCTATGCATTGCAGAGAATAAATTTCAGGTAAATGCAGTCAATAGTTTGGGGCCCATTCTTCCACCAAGTCTTGACAAGTAGGCAGAGGCGATAGAGTTCAGGAATGGTGGGATGAGAATGCCATTACATTTACTATCAATTGATAGTGTGCCATAAAAGTTCACTGGGGGAAAGAATAGTCTTTTATTAAATGGTACTGGGCAATTGAAAAGTCACATGCAGAAGCATGAAGTTGGACCCATCCTTTACATCATATCCAAAAATTAACTCAGATCACGATCCTAAATACAACAATTAAANAGAATCTTAAGCAGGTCCCCATGCTTAGTGTGGAGTCCAATGTAGGGCTTAGTCCCTTGATCCTGGGATTATGACCTGAACCAAAAACCAGAGTTGGATACTCAACTGACTGAGCCATCTAGGAACCGCTTTTCCTAAATTTAATTTTACTTTTTAAATTCTTTATTAAACATATTCTAACTATATATATTTTCTTTTTTATGCTATTATAAATAAGCTTTATTTTTCCTGACTTGAGGTAAAAGTGGAAAATGTTTCTTTAATTTCTTTTTTGAATTGTTTGTTGCTATGTATGTGAATACAACTGATTTTTGTTGTTTATATATCTTTCTTCCACAAACGTGATGAATTTATTTATTTATTTAAAAATATTTTTATTTATTTCTAGGAGAGAGAGAGAGAGAGAGAGACACGTGAGCAGGGGAGAGTCAGAGAGAGAGGGAGGCACAGACTCCGAAATAGGCTCCAGGCTCTGAGCTGGCAGTCAGCACAGAGCCCGACGCGGGGCTCGAAACCACGAACCGCGAGATCATGACCTAAGCGAAAGTCGGACGCTTAACCGACTAAGCCACCCAGGCGCCCCATTGATGAATTTATTAATTTGTTTTAATAGTTCCTTTATTAATGCCTTTGGATTTCCTGTATACAGGACAAGACGACAACATCTATGGGTAGAGATTTAATTCTTTGTTTCCAAATATGGATGCCTTTTATTTTATTTTCTTGACTAATTGCCTTCTTTAGAACCTCCAGTACAGTGTTGATTATGTGTGATGATATCAAACATTCTTGAATTGTTCCTTAGGGGAAATGCATGTAGTCTTCCATCATTAAATATGAAGTCATCTGTGAGATTTTGTAGATGTCCTTTACTAGACCGAAGAAGTTCCTTACTAAGTTTGTTGAGTGTTTTATCATGGAGAGGTGTCAGATTTTGTCACACCCTTCTTCTTTATCTTAGAGATAATCATGTGGTTTTTGTCCTTTATTCTATCAATATGATATAGTACATTCATTAATTTTCAAATATCAAACTAATCTTGCATTATTTACACAATCTTGCTTGGTCATACTGTTTAATCTTGAATGTGTTGGATTCTGTTTGCTAATATTTTTGTGAGGATTTCTGCATTTATGTCCTTAAGGGATATTGTTCTGTAGTTTTCTTTTATTGTAATAACCTTGTCTGGTATTGGTAACAGGGTAGTAGTGCCTCATAGAATGATTTGGAAAATGATTTTCTCTCTTTTGTAATTTGATAGAGGATTTGAAGGATTGATATTACTTCTTCAAAGGTTTAGTAGAATTCAGAAGTGAAAAATTTTATCCACGGCTTTTTTGGAGGAAGGTGTTTGTTGTTTTTGTTGTTTGTTTTGTTTCTAAGTACTAATTTAATATATTTACTTGTTACAGGTTATTCAGATTTTTGAGACAGTTTTAGTAGTTTCTATCTTAACAGGGATTTGCTTCATCTGGAATTTGTTTGAATACAGGTTTTTGTAGTATCACTCTATAATCCTTTTTATTTCTGTAAGGTCAGTAGTGATGTCTCACATTACTGGTTTTACTAATTTGAACTTCTCTCTTTTCTTCTTGGTCAATTTAGAAAATTTTTTGTTATTATTTACAAAAAACTAACTTTTGGGGGGATATATATTCTCTCATTTAGCATGGCTTGTAACTTTTTTCTTAATAAAAACTGACATTGTAATAATAGTGGCAACCCTGTAAATCATAAAATCATGCCTTGGCTTTATTTGTCACCACTTTACTGTGTTGTTGCTTTGGCTATTTGTTTTTAATGACTTTACAGGGAAAATTCTGTGAAGAATGGATTTTTCTTAAATGCTACCTCTGAATTCTCTGCTTAGTTAGCTTAGTTCTCAGCTAATGATTGAACCAAAATTTCCTTAAATGCCTTGAAGAAATGAGTCTCCCCATCTTTGCTCTGTGAATATGATGGGACACACTTTCATTTTTCTAGCAGATATCACTACTGTCTTAGTCTATACTTCTTGCTCAGCATTAAGGTCACACCCAACTGAGAGATTAAAGCCTTCTGAAGTCTTTCATGGTCATGTGCACAGCGTTGGACATGCAAGTGACCATCTATATTCCCAGGAATATATTGGAGGTTTTCAAAGCTCTCGATGGACCTCTCAGTTGCTAGATTTTCCTGATTTTTTAACATGTTTGTTCATCCTTGTTTCACTGCCTCAAGCAGGTGCAATTTTAAATAATTGCTGCTGATTATTTCTGACAAACACCCTGGGGATATGGGTTTTCTCCTAAATGAGCTGTGAGTCAGTTCAAATAAAGACAAGCTGTATAAATAAGACTTTTCCAGGCAATTCGCAGATAAATCAGATAGTAAGTATTCTCTTGGGCAAGGCTTTGTGAAGAGATTCAAACCCACTTTGCCCGTTTTATTGGCTGCTAGGCTGCTGTTTTTCACAAGATTTGTGGTTATGACACCATTGATTTTCAAAACTATTATAGAGCAGGGGAGAGGTGATTGGGAATAGAGAAAGTTAAAGTGTTATAAAGTTTTCTGTTCTTCTATGAATGTTAGTCCTTTTATTGAATAAGTTCTCCTCAGATTGTTGCAAGTTTTTAGTTAATTTCCGGGGTTCAGAAAAAAAATTTTGAAAAGTTGTGCCATTCTACTTGCTTTTATTAAGCAGCTGATTTTTCTGAAGTCCTTACTCTGCCATTTTAGAAGTGTTTTCTTTTTGAAAGAATTTAGGAATTTTTTTTCCTAGAAGTCCTATAATTCATTAAGAATTTTGATATTACTAGGATATAACAAACATTCTTTTAGGTTTTTTTTTTCCTAATGCAACATTTTATTTTTATATTTTCTGTTCATGCTTTTTTTTAATGGATTTCAAAATTTTAGCCCTTTTTAATAAACTTTTTCTTATAATTTTTAATAATTTCCATTTTAATATTAATTTAGTCTTTCCTTTGTTTTTAATTCACATTAATTAGTAGTTTAATTACTTTTCTTATGATTAACTGAAGATGGCTATATTTACATGAAGAACCCATGAGTTTTCCCCCAACAATTGTTCCTCTCCTTCTCAGTGATAACTCCTTGAATACTAATTGAGTATATACTATTCAGAAGAAAGACAAAATTTCTCACCTATCTTTATAAGTTGGTATGTCCAAGAGGAAATAGCATGTGCAGTTTCTGGGAACTGCCCTTAAGGGGAACTGTTGTCTTCTTGCCTTTTTACTCATTCTGCTGTCTGCAAAGCAGACCTGATATTGGATGTTATAATAATTACATTGGGGCAAGAAGCTGGAAGGGTACTAATGATCTTTAAATTGATATATTTATTCTGAATTTCTTATTTTAGGATTTTTCCTTTAATGAGAAAGAAATAAGATTCCATCTTGTTTAAACTACTATCATCATAGGAGTTCTATCAGTTGCATATGAAAATTATTTTAACAGAAATAATTCCTAAGTACTGATTTGATTAAATCCTATATGCTTAATGTAGTGTTACTTTTATTGCATTCCAAGAAATCTCATTTCTATGTGATTCTATCATTCACTCAGCTATTATTCAGAAAATTCTCATTTTATTAAAATTAAAGATGACTTTGGGTTTGTTATAATTTAGATCTAGGAGATTTTCTTGCATTATGACAAATAAAATTGCAGGTTTTTGAAGCATATTATGGACACTTTGGTAGAATAGTAAAAGGTCACATATAATAAATATTTCACATAGAGAGGGGATTTCACTGTGGAATGGCTATATGAGGAGTTCTTTGGACTGCTCTCCAGTGAACCGACCATAACTGGAGAAAATCATTAAAAATAACCATTTAGTGTCTCTGAAAATTGTTCTAAGAGTATATAGCAATGAAGATACAAATATACAAATATAAATAAATATAAATCAATATGAATATGTATATGTTAATATACATATATATATATAAACCAGAATCTTTGGGTTGGAGTAGGGGAGGTAGAACAAGGGTGGTTGAGCCAGAAATAGGTTTTTTTTTGAATGAAATATAATTAACACACAGTGTTATTAGTTTCAGGTGTTCAATACAATTATTTAACATTTCTGTGCCTTAGTGTTCATCATGATAAATCTAGTCTTAATCCTCTTTATCTATTTTATCCATTCTGTTCCTCCTCGCCTCTGGCCACCACTAAATCATTCTCTGTTTAAAAGTCTGTACTTTTGTTTGTTTCTTTTTTTCTTTGCTCATTTGTTTTGCATCTTAAATTCCACATATGAGTTAAGTTAAAGTCACATAGTATTTGTCTTTCTTTGTCTGATTTATTTCACTTAGTATTATACCCTCTAGGTCCATCCATGTTGTTGCAAATGGCAAGATCTCATTCCCTCTTATGGCTAAGTAGAATTCCATTACACACACACACACAGATACACACATACACTACCTCTTCTACCTCCATTCATCTATTGATGGACACTTGAGTTGCTTCTCTATATTGGCTATTGTAAATACTGTGGCAATAAACATAGGGATGCATATATATCTTTTTGAATAGTGTTTTCATTTTCTTTGGATAAATACCCAGTAGTGGAATGACTGGATAATATGACAATTCTATTTTTAATATTTTGAGAAACTTCCATATTGCCTTCCACAGTGGTTGTACGAATTTGCATTAGTACTAACAGTGCATAAGGGTCCCTTTTTCTCCATATCCCTTCCAACATCTGTTATTTGTGTTTTTGATTGTAGACATCTTGGCAGGTGGAAGGTAGTATCTCATTATGGTTTTGGTTTGCATTTCCCTGATATTGATGTTGAACATCTTTTTATGTATCTGTTGGTCTTCTGTATGTCTTCTTTGTAAAAAGGTATATTCAGGACCTCTGCCCACTTTTTAGTTGGATTATTTGGTTTTTGGAAGGTGTTAAGTTGTTTAAGTTCTTTATATCGTTTGGATTTTAACCCTTTATTGGTTATATCATTTGTAAATATCTTCTCCCATTCAGTAGGTTATTTTTTAGTTTTGTTGGTTATTTCCTTCACTGTGCAAAAGCTTTATTTTGGTGTAGTCCCAATGGTTTAATTTTGCTTTCTTTTTTCTTGCCTGATTAGACATCTCCAGAAAAGTGTTTTTACAGCTGATATCAAAGAAATTACTGCGTACCTTTTCTTTTAGGAATTTTATGGTTTCAGATCTCAAATTTAGGTCTTTATAAGAAGGTGGTTCAGTTTCATCCTTTTGCATGTAGCTGTCCAATTTTCCTGACACCATTTATTGAAGAGACCTTTCCCCCATTGTATATTCTTTCCTCCTTTGTCATAAATTAATTGACCAATGAATAAATATGTTTAAAAATTTTTAACTCTTGTCAGAATAGTGAGTTTCTATGGCACTTGAGCCACAGTCTGCTTCATCCTCTACTCCCTGCCCCCAGCTTAGCATAATGGAAGCTCTGTTCAGAACAAATGTTACTAAGAGACAAGGATACCTCTCCTGCCCAGTTCCCAGTCAAGAACTACAATACTTCCCAAAGAAGGAAGACTGCCAACTTTTCTTATCTCTTCCACCTATGCATTGCAGAGAATAAATTTCAGGTAAATGCAGTCAATAGTTTGGGGCCCATTCTTCCACCAAGTCTTGACAAGTAGGCAGAGGCGATAGAGTTCAGGAATGGTGGGATGAGAATGCCATTACATTTACTATCAATTGATAGTGTGCCATAAAAGTTCACTGGGGGAAAGAATAGTCTTTTATTAAATGGTACTGGGCAATTGAAAAGTCACATGCAGAAGCATGAAGTTGGACCCATCCTTTACATCATATCCAAAAATTAACTCAGATCACGATCCTAAATACAACAATTAAAACTGTGAAGGTTTTAGAGAGGAACATAGGAGAAAATTTGTGACTATGGATTAGGCAGTGGCTTACCTGATATGAAGGAAAAAAAAGAAGCAATAAAAGAGAAACAGATCAGAGCCCATTGTTACTGATGAGAAGTTTGTATTCATCCTTCTTGTTGATCCTATGTATGTAATGGGTTTTTCTCTGGCTTCTCGAGATTTTTGTCTTCATCTTTGGTTTCTAGAAGTTTTATTATGATATACCAAGGTGTGTATTCCATTGTCTTTATATATCTTGGTGTTTACTGAGATTCTTGGAGCTAAGGCTATTTGTTTTCCATCAAATTTAGACATATTTGGTTATTATCTCTTAAATTTCTTTGCCTCATTCTCTCCTGCCTTTGTTTCTGGAATTCTAACCACCTGAATGTTAGCCTACATGTTATAATCTCATGGGCGATTGAGCTATTTTAATAATAATAATAATAATAATAAATTCTTTCTGTGCTTAAGTTGTGATAATTTCTATTCACATCTGCAGGTCACTGACTTTTTCTCTTTAAGAGT
>NW_027528818.1:7082708-7198363 GCF_008692635.1 Crocuta crocuta
TGAAATCCAATTTTGGATGTTTTAAACATATTTATAATAGCTATTAAACACCTTTCTTTTTCTTGCTAGTTCCAAAATGAAGATCCTTTGCTGATTGATTGTGGAACTGTTGATTATGGATATGTTCCTGCTTCTTTGCCTAACTGAAGTAGAAATCATCACTGGAAACTGTGGNTAGGAAAAAAGAATAAAATTAAATTTATATATATATATTTTTAAATGGTTTACCTTTGTACTATCAAAGTATTAAATTACTAATGATATCGTTGTTGTGGAAGCTGCTTTATTAGAACAGGCCAATTTCAGGTTTTTTGTTTTTTTTTGTTTTTTTTGTTTTACCTTAACATAGGGAGCGATCCTGAGTCCTCAGAGATGTTCCTTACTCTGAATATGTGGCCTTTCTGGGGTAAGAGTATTTATCAAGCTTCCTTAACTTGGGGGGACTTAGTGAGATCTACAAACTGCCTCCCAGGAACTACGTAGCTGCTAAAAATCTCTGTGTAGGTCTTTGGCTTCCAGACATTTCTTTCTGCTGTATTATTTGGAGATTTTTCTGTTAATACAAAGTTTAAGAGTCAGTTAAAGATTTAAGGGGAATTTGTATGCAGATTTTAATACTACCCAATAGGTAGTTAGCACTTTTCCATGATTGCTCATTGCAATTTTCAGTTCTGGCAACACCAACATCCAGCTTCTGACAGTTCTTTAGCTCTGTGAAACTATAGTTCTCTCCTCCAGATGTCATTCATTTTTTAAAAAATTTTTATAGTTTATTTTTGAGACAGAGACAGCGCATGAGCAGGGGAGGAGCAGAGAGAGAGAGAGGGAGGCACAGAATCTGAAATAGGCTCCAAGCTCTTAGCTGCCAGCACGGAACCCAATGTGGGGCTCAAACCCACGAACCAGGAGATCATGACCTGAGCCAAACTCGGATGCTTAACCAACTGAGCCACCCAGGCGCCCCTCCAGGTGCCATTCAAATTAGGAAGTGTCTTCATGGTTCTGGATCTCAACCAGTATGATTCTCCTTGTCAAGAGCCACATCCCCTCAATTCTGCTATATGCTGATCACTCTCAAATAACATGCAACAGTTGTCTTCATGTTTTTCTTTGATAATTGATTATTATGGTTGGCCTACTGCTAGATAGACTAACATGCCATTACCTGACTGGAATTCCCAGTTTTTTAAATTACGAATAAACTATATGGCTAAAGAGTCACCTTTATTAAGTGCATTAATGTAAAATATTATTTTAAAGAATCAAATCTAATATGACACTAGAAATACAGGCAACAAAAGAAAACATAAGTTGGACATTATAAAAATTAAAGTTTTTGTATCAAAGGACACTATCATGAGAGTGCAAAGACAACCTACAGAATGGGAGAAGACATTTGTAAACTTTATATCTGATAAAGTATTGGTATTCAGAATATGCAAATAACTCATACAACCCAGCAATAAAAACAACCTATTTAAAAAATGGCAAAGGGACTTAAATACACATTTTTCCAGAGATGATAGGCAAATGGCCACTAAGCATATAAAAAGATGATTAGTATCATTAGTTATTAGGGAAAAAAATCAAAACCACAATGAGATATCACTTCATACTCATTGGGATGGCTATGAGTAAACACTCAAATAAAATACAGAAAATAAGTGTTGGAGTGAAGATGGGGGAGTTAGAACCTTCATACACTGCTGGTGGGAATGCAAAATGTTCAGTCATTGTAGAAAACAATTTGGCAGTTCTTTAAAACTTTAATATAGAGCTATCATACAATCTAGTAATTTCATCCTTGGTATATACCCAAAAGAATTGAAAGCAGGTACTAAAAGAGATAACTTGCGCATCAACATTCATACCATTATTCCTAATCGTTAAAAAGTGGAAATAAACCAAAAGTACAGCAAAAGATGAATTGATAAACAAATGTGGTGTGTGTGTGCACATGCACACACACATACAATGGAATATTATTCAACCATAAAAAGCAATGTATTTCTGATACATGCCACAACATAGATGAACCTGGAAAACATTATGTTAAGTGAGATAAGTCAGACATGAAAGGACAAATATTGGATGATTCCATCTACATGAGGTACCTAGGACAGGCAAATTCATGGACACAGAATAGAGGAGAGTTTCCAGGGGCTAGAGGGAAGGGAGAATGGGGAGTTATCATTTAATGGGTGCAGAGTTTCTTTTTGAGATGATGAACAAGCTCTGAAAATCGATAATGGTGATGATTAAAGAATATTGTGGATGCACTCAATCCCGCTTAAAGTGCCACTTAAAATTGTAAATTTTATATTATGCATATGTTACCACCTTTAAGAGATCAAATCTCTCCTTAAAAAGTGACAATTTGTTACATGGGAGGATATTCAGTGGTAGCTGGAGAAACACAATAGTATTTGCGAGTAAAGAAAACATTCTAAAGAACACTTTGAAAACCGACCAAAACCAACCAATTTGTGGCAGAAAATAAATGGTGAATTATGATTTTGAATTATTTCACATCTTACAGGTCCAAATATGCTTTAAGTTTTTGTAAGCACGGAATGGGTCTTATTCTATACTTCTGATCCATAAATTCATATTCACTAAAATGTTGAATATTAATGTTTCCTCTACGTAAGATTGTATTTTCTTTTTGCCCTTCACATAAATTCACATTTTGAAAACCTCCCTCCTAGCGGATTCCTACGTGTTTTGGGACATTTTAGAATAGTGTTTATGTTTTGTGCTATTTAACTAGCTATGCAACATCTTTTTCTCATAAGTTATTCATCCTACTCTTGAGTTATGATCGCCTATGTGAATAATTTTGTGTTAGGTATAACTGATGAATGCTTCATGAAAACTTTGTTTTATCATTGACTCTTTTCATCACTACTAACTGCTGTGACAGCGCAACTTATCCAAACTACTCTTACCTAGTAATTGCCCAGCCATTCCCCAATTATTATTTCCATTTGTGTCCATCCAGCCTCTTCGAACTGCTTATAGATAATTTTTGGTTGTGTGAATGAATGAAATACTTTGAAAAGATTTTTTTAAAAGTAGTCTTTTTCAAAGTTTATTTTATTATAAAATTAAATAAATGACTTAATATGTAGTTAGTAGTTGTGGACTTCAGAATTAGGCCAAATACATATGGCAGTCCACAAGGGGTACTGTGTGTCTGGAAATGTCTTCTTAGATTTTTGTTACTATCTTTTTTTTTCTTCGTGTCTTTGTGTTCAGTTATCCCAGTTCTCATCCATAGGGATTCTCTTTGCATTAAATATGACTCTCTTGTTTCCCATTGGTCATATTATTCCACTTTGACTCCTGTCCACAAGAACCTGTTATTTTAGAACGATATGCTTACTCTCTGAAGAAGTGTTTTTAAGACCTATGTAGTGTTTTTAAAAATCCAGGACTGTGTTCTCATTCTTTTATCTCTTGGATGTTCTGTAACATTGAATTCTAGTTTTAACTTGGAAGAGTATGAAAACTAATCACTACTATTTATTTATGGTTGCCAGATTTTGCTCATGAAAGTACAAAACACCCTGTTAAATCAGAATCTCAGGTAATCAACAAATATATATTTATATTTTTATATAAATATATTCCATGCAATATTTGGGACACACTTATACTAAAACTTCTGTGTTTGTTAAATTTGAAATTAACATTTAACTGGGTGTCCTGTATTTTATCTGGCAATCCTACTGATGTCATATTCAAGATCAGGGAATTTTAATTTATCCTGACATGATCATTTTCCAGAAACTTATGATTTCTAAGCCCCAAAGCATTTTTAATGGTAAATAACATTCGTATTTGAAAGCTGTCCAATGACCAACCCCATAGCTAACTCTTAAAGCATTTAAAAGATTAGTTTTATGTTACCATATTTTTAAGAAATTAAAATGGAGAAACAAATATGAAAATATTCATATATAGATTATACTGAATTTCCTATAAACTACACACAAATATGTTTTCATTTCAAAAAGAATGAAACACAGCTTGTAAACATTTCATAAGATTATATTTTTTCTTTTAATTTATCACAAAAGTTAGGACCTATATGCACATCAGTTTCGAAACAGCTTTTATTCCAAATTTGTCTTTTTGGAGCTAAATATAAAGAGCTTCATAGCTCATAGCATGTACTCTAAATATGTATAGCCTAAAGCACAATTTTACAGCTGAATTTTAAGCCCCTGTGAAATGGGGTTTCTAATGGAAATGCTGACAGACTGCTAGCTGCAGGGACACCAGCAGGCACCATTATAATAAATGGGTCTGAGAGAGACATGATACAGGCCCACAGGTAATTAATGGCAGGAGTAAAATAAAATATAGGCACACCATCCCACTGAGAGCATGATGCAATGGAAGAAACTTGTAATAAAACACAAAGAATGTCTTTAGCAAAGAAGTGTGAGGAAAGTCTTGTAAAATAAATCATGAGCCAGGTCTGTAGCTCTAAGAGTCATTGCATATTCCTTTATAATTAGGATTTTTTAAAAAACACACTATAAAAATCATTTTTGGCTAAGCAAAAATACTCTGTGTTGTGGATTGAGAAATCAATGAAATATAAACTCAACTACTTAAAACAGCTAATAATAACCAGAGCTTTCTAGTTGGAAAGTCTACTTGTAAGATGTCCAACATTATGACTCCATATTACAGAAGAATTGACTATAAAATATATTCTTAGAATACAGAATGATATGGCTATTTTTTCTCTCCTCTAAATGTCTTGATTCAGTCTCCTAGCTGCATTTTTTTTGTTTAATCCTGGAGACCAAGAAAGTCCTAAGAACTTTCAGCTATAATTCTCCTTAACCTTTGAAGTTTGTAGTAACTTTTGGTTCCTTTTTCTTAATTAGAGGGTTGCTGACATCACCTTAAGTGACTGAAATCAACTTTAACCTTATTTCTACATAGGATGTTGGCTCAGCCATGGCCTTTCAGAAAGGCAATGTTTATAAGTGTACAACTATTCCTTTTTAGACTAAATTGTCTCCTAAAAAACAGAGATGTAGATTAAGACAGTACCATGCAGTTGGAAGAATACATGGTAAGATGGGTGGTAAGTGGAGTAGGACAGAGAAAAAAAGAAAGAAAAAAAGAATTACTATGACAGATTATTGACCTAAAATTTTTAAGAGATTTCCATCAGTACTTCATTTTGTTTCCTGGCCTCAGGGTGGCAATAAATTAATCCCATATGTTAAATGGGATGACTGAGTCCCCGAAAGTTTGAATGACTTGCCAAGGTCTCATAGCCAAGAAACTGGAGGAGTAATGAGAAATATCAACCACTTCCTCTGGCTAACATTTTTCCATTTTAATATATTGCCCCTGTAATTTCAGAAAAGAATAAAATTTTTGCTTGAGTTAGAAGTATTCTCTGTTGATTTACAAGCATAAATTTGGGATGAATAATTCAGATAAACTGACTTTTGCTAGGAATATCTGCATAGTTGTTGACTTACAATTTCCTATACATGAAAGTATCATCTATAAAAATCAACTACCATTATTTCCTCCTTAATTACTTCTTCAAAAAAAAATTCACCAATAGACTTATTTCTTAATGTCTTTTTTTTCTGGTAAAATTTGTAAAAATGCTTAAAGCTTATTACATTTTTGTAATTGGTAATTCTTTTCTTTTTTTCTCTCTCTTAGTTGATTAGTAAAAGCTGTCTCCTTGATAATGTTTCTGAGTCAGATTTTTTTGAGATGAACAAAGATTAGAGTAACTTATGAAAAATTCATCAGTTTTTTATTTCTGATTATAAAAACATTTTGGGGAAACTTATGGGAATGTACTTCATTTATCTTTGTTGCTTGACTGGCTGATATTGTCTAATTCCAGTTTCTGGGTTAGTCAAACTATAATTTTGCTGTTGAAATATGTGGATAACTAAATTGTTTTCAAATTATTTATCTTAAGAATGAAGTAGAAATATGGTGGACCAGTATTTTTAAATTCTAATTGCATTTCTAACCTTGTATAGTAGTAAGGAAAATCCTTTAAGATTAAAAATAATTTGAATGTCGGGATCTAGGGAGATGAATAGGTGAGATGAAAGAATCTATAATCTCTAGTCACCTGGACTTCTGTTTTGATAGCCATATGACATGTGGGTTACAGGAGGCAAAATCTAGCACCACCCAACATAGGATGTTGACTGGGAGGTATGCAATAAGGCACAGAAGAGTACACCCTTAGTGAAAGAAGGAATTTGAAAGAATACTCTATTGAGAGAGGCAGTTAGGGAACCTGGCCTCTTTTTCCTAAGTGGAAGAAAATTATGTACTATGAAAAAAACTGCATGGAAAAATCACAGGACACTTCATGTGAATTTGTAGCCCAAGCACCTATGGCCTTTCTGGTCCAAAATACCTTCAGCCCAGTGTTTAGTTTTACTTGATCTCTGTTACATACTATATTTGGTATGTAGCCAGTGAACTTCCTGTCTCTAATTTTGTTTTCTTCAACATCAGGATATTTTCATTAATGTCTTCAATCGATAAACTGGAGTCTAGGCCTTATAAGATTATCAAAGCAAATTTAATAATTTGGCTTCAAGTTATTTACAGAAACGCTACTCACTTTTGTGTATTTTAATTGCTGTATAGTTAAGCAATGGAACTTCTTTCAATTACATTATTAGTATCTGATTGGATTTTTTGTGTGTAAAATGGCTATTGCATTGCCTGTCTTTAAATCAATAGCTTACTTATTAAAACTATCAATTGTAAGAACTATTTTTATAAAGTCTAATATATAACTTGTGCTTTTAATTTATAAACCTGATAGCTTTTGTAAAAAATATAAAATATTCTTTCATTCATTCTTTGATCATTATTAAATTAACTCAATTTAACTTACATAATTGATTATATTTATAAATACATTCCAAACTATAGTCAAAGACTTATATATCTGAATCTCTCAACTTTAAGTATAAAAATGACAGATTTATAAACTATCAGAATCTAATGTACTTAAACTCACAAATTAGTGTCTAAGTTTTTAAATATAAAAATCATGTTATGTATCAATCCAAACATAGTTTCAAAACCTAAGCTAGTTTTCTTATATTTTTGAAATTAAAAAGCTATTATGATAGGTCTTCAAATAGATCATATATTTTTAAGTATTTCGACCATTTAAATGGCAAAGAAATGATCACCACAGTTAGAAAACTCAATGCTAAGATTAGTTTTGGACTGTTAATATTTTTGTATTTATTTCTATACCTTCCAGAGATTACAAACTGGTTTATAATACAAATAAAGGTATTGGAATTAATATCTCAGCCTGACTAAAATTTCTTGCTGCCAAAATATAATAATAGATTCAGATTATGGCATGAGATATTTTACATGCATATGGAATCTGGGCCTAATTACTTGATAATCCCACCTGAATTACAGGTTAATATGGCTATCTTAGGGATATAGTTCTATCTGTATTGAATAAATGAAGGGAATGTGGATACTTAAAACTCATGCTTTTCAGCCTGAGAAGCTGAAAATTATATTTTATTTTTTCAAGACCATGCATAAAGTGCTCCCTGGGTAACTTTCAAGATTCATCTTCATCATATTTTGGTTTTAACATCTTTTGATGTCTTAACCTTATTTGGGAGATAGAATTCCACATTCTTTTTTTTTTTTTATGTTTTATTTATTTATGAGAGAGAGAAAGCATGAGTAGGGGAGGGTCAGAGAGAAAGGGAGAGACAGAATCTGAAGCAGGCTCCAGGCTGTGAACTAGCTGTCAGCACGGAGCCAGATGCGGGGCTAGAACCCACCAACCATGAGACCATGACCTGAGCCGAAGTTGGACGCTTAACCAACTGAGCCACCCAGGTGCCCCTAGAATTCCACATTCTACAGCAAAGTGCAACAGATCTCTTTGCCTTGGATCACAATGAATAGCATTCATACTGTAGTTACTGGTAATAAAATTCTTTGTTGCTTAAGTAAAAAAAAATAATTTACTTCCACATGCTTTTTATATTTTACTTTATCTGTCTAATTGATTGCCATTTCATACTTGGGCTAAATTCCTGACCACTTTCAAAATTAGTGGTTTATAAACCAGTTAGTGATCATACCCTTTTTGTTTGTTGCTTTTGGTGGTTGTTCACAGTTTTGTGAGCCAGGAATTTGAAAAGGATCCAGCTTCTTTTTGTGGCTACAGTTATTTTCAGGCTTGACTGGGCTGGGAATCTAACATGAATCACTCATGTGATTGGCAGCTAATGTTGTTGGCTGATTGTTCAACTAGGACAGTCAACTAGAGAGCCTATGTATAGCTTTTACATATGGTGGCTTACAGAATAGTGATTTTAGGGTAGTTGAATTTCTTATGTGGTGGCTCAGAGCACCACTGTGAGAGGCCCTACAAGTAGGTTGGAAGCTGCATTTCTTTTATGACCTAGCCTTGAAAGTTATATAACGTCACTTTCTCTGTGTGCTATTGATCAAAATAGTCACATGTCCATACAGATTCAAGATATAGACCTCAACTCTAGATGAGAGAGGTGTCAAAAACATTGTTGCCACAAAAAGTTCCATACGTATTTATTGAGAAAGCTGAAGTCAATTAAATGAAATTGACTCAAAAATTATGACTTATCCAATCCTAAAATTACATCTTGTTATATGGACTTTTTCATTTAGGTCAAGTTGGAAAAAACATTTTTGTGTGTGAACTGTTAAATTCATTAAATTTATTACATAATTTTGTGCACCATAAATTGACAGTTTTTTAAAGTTTATTTTAGAGAGAGATAACACAAGTGGGGGAGGGGCAGACACACACACACACTCACACACTCACTCACACACACACACACACACACGCACACAATCTGAAGCAGGTTCCAGGCTCTGAGCTGTGAACACAGAGCCCAATGTGGGGCTTGAAATCAGAAACTGGAAGATCATGACCTGTGTCCAAGTCAGATGCTTAACTAGCTGAGCCACCCTGGCGCCCCAAATTGATAGTTCTAATTCAAGTAGTAAACTGTTATTTACAATGAAAGATAAGAAATTAATTATGATTCACTTTGCAATATTTTTCCATTTAAGAATATTTTTTATTTTATGACATTTAAACAAAATATCCTCATCCTACTAGAAATAAGGCATTCTTAATTGATTAATAAAACCTGAAGGGCCTCATTACAGATGTTATAAACAAATTTATCAAGGGCACTTCTGTCATCAAGAAAACAGGAGGATGGTGCTTGAACATAAGGTACAACACATCATGCAAGTAACAATGCAAATCAGGTGTTCTACAGCTGGGGATACAAGGTGGAAGCTTCTGAAGAATAAAATGGCAAAGGCAGCTTTAATACTAATGTTCTGATTTGTGGTGATCAGATTAATTTTTTTCAGGAATAGGATGTTTTCCAATAATTTCCAGCAGCCCAGGACTACAGTCTCACACTACTGGTGAATTATAAGGAATCTTATCTAGAAGTCTATAGAACTAGAATCTGTGATGATCCATGAATTAATACCCCTTTGTCTTCACTGATCCCATCATTGCCTAGACCTCTCCCCTTATGTGAGTTTCCGGAGTTACTTATGTTTCTAAAGTACTTTACAAAGGAACTATTTTTTGAGATAATTGTAGATTCACATGCAGTAGTGAGAAGTTATGCTTAGATTGCCTTTCACCCAGCTTTCCCCAATGGTAACACCTTACAGTGGTATACATAGTACGATATCACAATCATGAAATTAACATTGATGTTATCTTATTCAGATTTCACTAGTTTTACGTGTATTTATATGTGCTTGTATTTAGTTGTATGCAAATGTATAACATGTAAGGTTCATTTGTTTAGCAACCTAATCAAGATATAGGAATGTTGTATCCCTTTGCTATCCTTTTGGGGTGTGTGTGTGTGTGTGTGTGTGTGTGTGTGCGCACGCGCGCACGTGCGCGCGCTGTCCTTTAATAATTACACCCCCTTCCCCATTTTTTTTACTGTTAGATTCAATACATATAAAATTACATATTAATAAACGTAATTGATACAACTAAAACATAGGGAAAAGATAAGATTTATAGAAACTGTTGAGATTTTTAATTGAAAGTAATCTTGGAGATGATTAACATAGAGACTTATTGCACTTGAAATCCTGTTGTTCCACAGTTATTACTAAACAAAATGTAGGAAAGGAATAGGAATTCCCCTTATTAAATTCCTATATGAGTACTTGGAACAAACATTTTATATATCAAACTGGGAAGTTTTAGTGGTTTACAATGTTTGCAAATATTTGGAAGTGACCAAATGTTTGCTTTCTGCTTATTGATTTATATGATCCAAACTCTTCTATGTACTGTTTTGATAGGATTCATAGAAGATAAACAATCTCATGATTGTATGATAATGAGAATGAAAGAGAAGTTTTAAAGCAATTTCAGCAATCTGAGGATATTTATCATTTTATTTTAACCAAAATGAGGCAAGTGACTATATATTGCCAAAATGTATCTTAGATCCTTGATCAGTAGTTACTTTCAACAACATATCCTTTGAAACTATATTTATGGTTGGGGCACCTGGGTGGCTCAGTCTGTTGAGTGTCTGAATTTGGCTCAGGTCATGATCTCACCATTCCGAGTTTGAGCCCCGCGTCAGGCTCTGTGCAGATAGCTCAGAGACTGGAGCCTGTTTCAGATTCTGTGTCTTCCTGTCTCTTTCTGTCCCTCCCCCACTTGCACTCTGTCTCTGTGTCTCAAAAATAAACATTAAATAATTTTTAAAAAACCCTATGTTTATACTTAAATTACCTTTATTTTAATGACATAGACTTTGGATCTATTATTTTCATATGTTTGGATCTTTTTCCCCCATAGTGGCTTTTTTTTTTAATTGCAGTATAATTAACATATAATATTATTTCAGTTTCAGGTGTACAATATAGTAATTCAACAATGCCATACATTACTCAGTGTTCATCATGATAAGTAAACTCTTAATCCCCTTTCTATTTCACCCACTCCCTACCCCCCATCACCTCCTCTCTGGTAACCACTAGTTTGTCTCTTTTCTTCATTGTTCATTTATTTTGTTTCTTGAATTCTACATATGAGTGAAATCATGGTATTTGTCTTTCTCTGACAGCCTTATTTTGCTTAGCACTATATCCTCTAGATCCATCATATATATATAGTACATATATATGTATACATATATATATGTATACATATATATAGTACATATATATACAATATATATGTACTATATATATATGTTTATATGTTTGTGTAAACGTCTTTTCTTTATCCATTCATCTATCAATGGACTTCAGGCTTCTTCCATAATTTGGCTATTATAAATATTGCTGCAATAAACATAAGGCTGCATATATCTTTTTGAATTGATGTTTTCATTTTCTTTGGGTAAATACCCAGGAATAGAATTACTAGGTAATATGATAATTTGTTTTTTTAATTTTTGGAGGAAAATCCATACCTTTTCCCACAATGGCTATACTAGTTTGGATGCCCACCAATAGTGCACAAGCGTTCCTTTTTCTCCACAGCCTTGCCAACACCTGTTGTTTCTTGTGTTTTTGATTTTAGCCATTCTGATGGGTGTGAGGTGATATTTCATTGTGGTGTTCAATTGCATTTTCCTGGTGATTAGTGAAGTTGAGCATCTTTTCTTGTGTCTGATGGCCATCTGCATGTCTCCTTCAGAGAACTGTTGGTTCATGTCTTCTTCCCTTTTTTAATTGGATTATTTGTTGTTATTGTTGTTGCTGAGTTGTGTAAGTTCTTCATGTATTTTGGATGATAACCCCTTATCAGACACGGCATTTGCACATACCTTCTCCATTCAGTAGGTTGTCTTTTGGTTCTGTTTATTGTTTCCTTTGTTGTGCAGAAAGTTTTTATTTTGATAGAATCCCAATAGTCTATTTTTCCTTTTGTTTCTTTTGCCTTAGGAATACATATCTAGAAAAATTTTGTTAGTAGCTGATGTCAGAGAAATTACCATTTGTTCTCTCTTCTAAGATTTTTATGGGTTCAGGTCTCACATTTAGTTCTTTAATCCATTTTGAGTTTATTTTTATGTATGATGTAAGAAAGTGGCCCAGTTTCATTCTTTTACATGTAGCTATCCTGTTTTCCCAGAAGCATTTGTTGAACAGTCTTTTCCCATTGCATATGTTTGCCTTCTTTGTCAGCAGCTGATTGACCATGTAACTGTGGGTTTATTCCTGGGCTACCTCTTCTGCTTCATTGATCTATGTGTCTGTTTCTGTGCTCGTACCATATTGTTTTCATTACTACAGTGTTGTAGTATAACTTGAAATCTTGGATTGTGATGTTTCTTTTTTTTTTTTTTTCCAAAATTCCTTTAGCTATTTGGGGTCTTTGGTGGTTCCATGCAAAATTTTAAGATGATTTGTTCTAGTTCTGGGAGAAATCATGTTGGTATTTTGATAGGGATTGCATTATATCTGCACATTGCTTCGGGGAGTATGGACATCTTAACAGTATTTTTTCTTCCATTGGAATACCTTTTCACTTGTTCTTGTGGCCTTCAATTTCATCAATGTTTTATGGTTTCAGAGTACAGTTCTCTTATTTCATTAAGTTTATTTCTAGGTATTTTATTATTTTGGGTACAATTGTAATGAATGGGATTGTTTTCTTAATGTCTCTTTATGCTACTGGATTATTACCGTATACAAATGCAATGGATTTCTGCACATTGATTTTGGGTCCTGCTACTTTAGTGAATCCATTTGTCAGTTTTAGTAGTTTTTGGTGGCCTTGTAAGAGTTTTCTATATACAGTATCATGTTGTCTTCAAATAGTATAAATTTTACTTTTCCTTGCTGATTTGGATGCCTTTTATTTCTTCTTGTTGTCTGATTGCTATGGCTAGGACTTCCAGTACTAGTACTGATGAATAAAAGTAGTGAGCATAGACATTCTTATCTTGTTCCTGATCTTAGGGGAAAAACTCTCACTTTCTCACCATGCAGTATAACCACAGTATACTAGCTGTGGTTTTTTCATATATGGCCCTTATTATGTTGAGATATACTCCTAAACATCCTTTGTTGAGGTGTTTTTTTTCCACGAATGGATGTTTTACTGTGTCAAATGCTTTTTATGCATCCATTCAAATGACTATCTGTCTTTTATCCTTTTTTTGGTTGATGTGATGTATCACATGGATTAATTTACAAATATTTAATCACCCTTGCATCCAAGAAATAAATCCCACTTGATCATGGTGAATATTTTTTAAATATATTATTGGATTCTGATTGCTAAGTATTTTGTTGAGGATTTTTGTGTTTATGTTCATCAGAGATATTGGCATGTAACTCTTTTTTTTTTTATAGCATCTTCATCAGGTTTTAGTGTCTGGGTAGTGCATGCATCATAGAATGACTTTGGAAGTTTCCTTCTCCTATTTTTTGAAATAGTTTGAGAAAAAGAAGTGTTAACTCTTCTTTAAATGTGTGGTAGGGGCACCTGGGTGGCTCAGTTGGTTAAGTGGCCTACTTCAGCTTAGGTCATGATCTGAAGTTCCTGAGTTTGAGCCCCGCGTAGGGCTCTGTGTTGATAGCCCAAAACCTGGAGCCTGCCTCTCTCTCTGCACCTCCCCCACTCATGCTCTATTTCAAACATAAACAAACATTTAAAAATTTTTTAAAAGGGGGGCACCTGGATGGCTCAGTCCATTAAGTATACAACATTTTTGGCTTAGGTCATGATCTCACAGTTCAAGCCCTACATTGGGCTCTGTGCTGACAACTCAGAGCCTGGAGCCTGCTTCCAATTCTGTGTCTCCCTCCCTCCCTCCCTTTCTCTCTCTTTTTCTCTCTTTCTCTCTCTCTGCCCCTCTTCCACTTGTATTCTGTCTCTGTCTTCCAAAAATAAATGTATAAATGTTTAAAAAAATTTAAAAATTAAAAATAAATAAAATAAGTAAAAGTTTTGTAGAAATCACCTGTGAAGCTGTCCTGTCCAGAATTTTTGGGTTTTGGAAGATTTTTGATTACTGATTCAATTTCATTGCTGGTAATCTGTTAAAATTTTCTATTTTTTTCTGATTAGTTTTGGGAGGTTTTTTTCCTGGGAATTTTTCCATTTCTTCTAGACTATCCAATTTTTTGGCATGCAATTTTTCACAAGTTTCTTTTATAATCCATTGTATTTCTGTGGTGTTGGTTGTGATTTTTCCTTTTTCACTTCTTATTTTAAGTCCTCTTTCTCTCCTTTTATTTTCTTTTTCTCTTTTTGATTAGTCTATCTAAAGGTTTATCAATTCTGTGGATCTTTTCAAAGAGCAAGCTCCTGGTTTCATTAATCTGTTTTTTTAATTTATTTTTTTTTTAAGTTTCTGTTTTGTTTATTTCTGCTCTAATATTTATTGTTTCCTACCTTCTACCAGTTTTGGGGTTTTTGTTGTTGTTGTTGTTGTTGTTCTTTTTCTAGCTGCCATAGGTGAAAGTTAGGTTGCTTATTTGAGATTTTTCTTGCTTCTTGAGATAGACCTGTCCTTAGTAGAACAGCTTTTTTCAAATATGAGTGTGGCTACCTTGGCTTTATTTTCACTTCTATTTGCTTGATAAGTGCTTTTCCATCCCTTCACTTTCAATCTGCATGTGTCCTGCCTTATGAAATGAATCTCTTGTAGGCAGAATTGGATAGGTCTTGCTTTCTTACCCATTCTCTCACCCTACATTTTTTGACTGGACCATTCAGTCCATTTACATTCAAATTAATTATTGATAGGTACATACTTGTTGCCATTTTGTTATTTGTCTTATGGTTGTTTTTGTACTTCTTTTCTGTTCCTTTCTTCTGTTGCTCTCCCCTCATGATTTGCTGGCTTTCCTGAGTGATATACTTAGATTCCTTGCTCTTTATTTTTTGCATATCTATTGTTGGTTTTGATCTGGGGTTACCCTTAGGTTTATATATAACATCTTATGTATGTAACAGTCTAAATTGATAATTTCTTAAATTTGAACCCATTTTACAAGCACTAAATTTTTACTTTTACCCACATTTTAGGCATATGTTGTCATATGGCATATGTGTATCCCTTGACTGAGTTTTTTGTAGGTATACCTAATTTTACTGCTTTTGTGTTTCCTACTTTTCTTACTGCTATCATGGTCTTTCCTTTCCATTCAAAGAGTCCCCTTTACCATTTCTCGTAAGGCTGGTTTAGTGGTGAATATTTCCTTTAAGCTTTGTTTATCTGGGAAATACTTTATCCCTCTTTCTATTCTGAATGGCAGTTTTGCTAGATAGAGTATTCTTGGCTGCAGGTGTTTTTCCTTCAGCACTTTGAATATATCCTGTCATTTTCTTCTGGCCTGCAAAGTTTTTGCTGCAAAATCAGCAGGTAGCCTTACAGTGTTTCTCTTATATGTAACTATTTTCTATTGCTGCTTTAAAAATTCTATCTTTATCAGTACTTTTGCCATTTTATGTCAAATGTCATATGTCTTGGTGTGGACCTCCTTAGGTTGATTTTGTTGCGGGTTCTCTGTACCTCCTGGATTTGGATTTCTGTTTCTTTCCCCAGATTTGGGAAGTTTTCAGATATTATTTCTTCAAGTACATTTTCTTCCCTCTTTTCTCTTTTTTTCCTTTTGGGATCCCTGTAATATGAATGTTTGTACACTTGATGGTGTCACTGAGTACCCTAAATCTATTTTCATTTTTTTCCTCTCTCCTTTTCAGCCTGGTTACTTTCCATTACTCTTTCTTCCACGTCACTGATTCATTCTTCTGCTTCCTTTAATCTACTGTTTATTCCATCTTGTATGTTTTAAATTTCAGTTATTGAGTTCTTCATCTCTGGTGCTTTTTGTTTTCTATCTCTTTGTTAAGGGTCTCACTGAGGTCATCCACTTTTTTTTATCAGGTGCTATGATTATCTTTATGACCATTACTTTAAATTCTCTCTGAGGATCTGTTTCATTTAGATCTCTTGCTGTGCTTTTGTCTTGTTCTTTCATTTTGGGACACATTCCTCTGTATTCTCATTTTGTCTGGCTCTCTGTGTGTATTTCTATGTATTAGGAAAGTCAGCTACATCTTTTGCTCATGAAGGTAGTGGCTTATGAAGAGGTCCTTTAGTGCTCTGTAAGTCAATGTCTCTTGTTCACAAGAACCTGCACTTCAGGTGTATTGCCTGAAGTGTATTGATTGCCTGGGTCCTAATGTTGTGGCTGAGCAGTTCAGTCATCTACAAGGCTGTCTTTGTCTGTTGTGGACAGGATTTAGTTCCTTTGTTGATAGTGTGCCAGTCTGGGGCTGCCTTGGTTTTGTATTGGTTCAGACCAGGCATTGCCAGATCCATGAGTGCACCAAACTGCAGGGTGTTCTCTCTGTGTTGTTCCCTGAGAAGACTCATTGGTAGATGGGGCTTGCAATTAGACTGGAAGCTTGTCTCCAGCTCAGTGCTAGGGCCATACCCAAACTCATGTGTGTGTTTTTCTTCCTCTCTGCCTGGAGCAGGAGTTATTTTGGGGTGCTGCTGAGCTCTATTGTGGCTGCTTGCACATTGTCATTCTTGTACCACTTTGGATGGACTCATGCTGAGGCTGGGTTGCAGAGGGTGGGTCCCCAGAAGAGTTTGAGGATAGGGTATGCTGTTACAGGGTAGGTGGAGAGTGTTAGTGTTATGCTGTTTCCCTTAGTTGTCCCTATAATCTAGGCTGGTGGGGTTGGGGTGGCAATGGCATAAACCTGTTCTTTTGTTCTTAGAGAAGTCTCCCAAAGATCCCTACCCCTCCAGCACATGCTCTGAGATTAGTAAACAAAGTTCTCTCCAGTATACTGTAGGCATTTTTAAACTGCTGCTTCTGGGGCACCTGGGTGGCTCGGTCAGTTGAGCATCCAACTTTGGCTCAGATCATGATCTCATAGTTTGTGGGTTTGAGCCCTGCATCAGGCTCTGTGCTGAACATGTGCTCGGGGCCTGGAGCCTGCTTCAGATTCTGTGTCTTCTTCTCTCTCTGCCTCTCCTCCACTCATGCTCTGTCTCACTCTGTCTCTCAAAAATAAATATATGTAAAAAAAATGAAAAAAAAATCCTGCTTCTATGCTGTATCTCAGTGGGGCTGTTTTTTTATGCTGTCATTTTCAGGGTGAGGACTCAGTTTCCTTTAATTCTGGGCTCCTCAGGGCCGATTCAGCTGAGGTGTTAAGGCTCACTGGCTATAAGAACTTAGAAAGTTAAGCCCTTCTGGTTTTCAAATCCAAATGCTATGGGGATTTTTATTCCTAGTGCAGGTCCCCTTGTGCCTGAGGTGCCTTGTGTGGGGTCTCCTCCTCTCCCCTCTCTGTGCCTATTGCATCCTTCTCTCCCACTGACAGTAGGTCAGTTTGGTTCCAGACCATATCTTTGCTCTTCCTCCCCTTTGTGATGTAATCTTTTCTTTATGTTTTTCTGCAGAGAGTCTGTTCTGCCAGTCTTCAGATCATCTTCTGGGGTTAAATACACTGATATGGATATTATCTAGGTGTATCCATGGAACAAGGTGAGCCTAGGCTGCTCCTACTCCACCATCTTTCTGTTTGGATCTTCATTTAACAAAAAATAAAATTCATGAGCTGCAATACTATCTACTCTATGTCCATCATCTATTTCATAGAAAACTATGGGGACTATATTTTCTTCCACAAATCCAACTTTTACTTTAGTCCTTCAATCTTATCTATTATTTTTTAAAATGTGATGCATTTATTCTTTGCTTGCATGTATTAAAATAATTTTTTAAACACTTAAAATATAGGTGAATAGTCAAGTGTAGTAGAACAATTTATATCTTTAACACTTTAGACAAAACTGAAACTTATTTTCAGACATGCTAAGAGTTTGTTACACAATTCAACATTAACACAGAGCCTTTCTCCTTGAAAACCACCGTATACTAGCGTGCAATAACATTTATAATAAGCATTCATATTATAATTTAATAAATAGCATAATATAAACATTATTTATTAACATTAACTCTTATATAATTCTTGCTATGAAACACACTGTCTAGTTCAGGTGATATTCATCAGACTTCCTCAGTGAGCAGAGCAATGAGTTGATTTATTTTCTGGTGCAATCTTAATCTGAGCATCTAATCAAAAATATTATGAATAAATATATTTTCCTGTGGTTATAACCGGACCTTCATAATCCTGTTCAGAACTTAAACTCCAAACCACATTTACAGATATATTTATGTGTCACAGCAATGTCAAATTATAAATACATACATACAGTATGTTTCACCCTTGAGATTCTTTCTCAGCCTAACAGTTGTGCTCATATGTGCTTCCTGAGAATGAAAACTACTGAGCTATCACACTTGTATTCCTCAAGAAGAAACATTTTAGGAGTCTAGGAATATTAGATTTTTAAAATACATAAATACATATTTTTAAAATTTCTGAAATGAACAATTTGAGAGAAAAATAACTTCTATACTTTTTGATATGATGAAGAGTTTATTAGAAAAGTTTACCTTAGGGGCGCCTGGGTGGCTTAGTCGGTTGAGCGTCCGACTTTCGCTTAGGTCATGATCTCGCGGTTCGTGGTTCGAGCCCCGCGTCGGGCTCTGTGCTGACTGCCAGCTCAGAGCCTGGAGCCTATTTCAGGGTCTGTGACTCCCTCTCTCTCTGACCCTCCCCTGCTCACGCTGTCTCTCTCTCCTAGAAATAAATAAAAAAATATTTAAAAAAAAAAAAAAAGTTTACCTTAAACACTACCCACCAAATAGCTCTTTCATTTACAAACCAAATAACTTGTCTGAAAATGACTAGAAATATTCCCCTAAACTTTCAGTTTTGCTAGATCTTGGCTTAGCTTTTCTCTACTTTTTATTTTAGTCTGTCTCACCAGTTTCAATGTTCTGATTAGTTTCCACTGCTATGAAATAAAAGTGATCCACATGTCATCTGTTAGATATGATACTTTTATATGCTGTTCTTATTTTCAGACTTCACACAAGTTAAAAATTGTCCAGGAGAGAGAATTCCTTTTCAATTCAATTTTGGTCAAGTACAAACAGGTTGTACACATAGTAAATTCTGTTGATACTCTTTGGTAAAGTATAAACTTCCAGTTTCAGGGATTTTTTTAAAGTTGTGATCAAAATACAAATTTATAGTTTTATTTTTGCAGTTATGCAGGCTTTGAATTATTAAAGCCACCCTGAATGTTTTGTAGAACTGTTGTTTAAACGATTTTTCTGAGCACTGTAATTTCATTTGTACACAAATTAACAATAAAGCAATCTGTAAACCATTCTTCATATATAATTTCTGAATTTCCTTTATTCCTGCATAGCTAGAAAATATTTTAAGTACATTTATGACATACACAGTATCCAAAGTATAATATTCTTGGCTAGATTTTTTAAAATTACATTTGATCTTGAGACTTCTCATACAACAGTAAACTTTTTAACTGAGGAAAGTATGATAGCTTAGTGTCATTCAAGATATACCAAAAGAAAATGTCAGCATCATAAATGTAAGTGCCAAAATGTTTAAAATCATACCGATTGCACTTCACAAGGAAAATCACCTCATTTTACATTTTACTAAGAGCAGGAAAAACTGGATCCATATCTTTTTATTTATTCAACTTAAAGGTCTTCACATTGAAAATGTGACTTATGCGCCTCTCGGAATGACATATTTGTTAGCAGTATGAGAAACTAGCAAGGAGGGTATAACATCAGAATTTAAGGTCTTTCATCGTTTAAATTTACTCTGTGAAACACTTCTGCTTCTGCATGCAGATGGGCTAATGGTGCTGCAACTGTCATTAACCCAGAGTCATTTCCAAAATGCTATGCTGAGAGATTATTTTCTGTGATTATAGTCTTGGGCTTTCAGTTACATGGCCTATTTTTGAGCATAGTGTCATTTGTTTTTTTGGTCTCTTAGCAAAACACAAAGATTTTGCTAAAATGAATTAACTCTGTGGTTGATTGCCTCCCAACTTCATATTCTCTCAACTGCAGCTACTGTCTTTTGCAAAGCACAATGCATTGCTCCAGGTCATGCCCCAGTAAGTCACTGACATATCTTTAAAGGTGCTTGCCTCCATCAGTTCATTGGGTGGCACGGCTCTGTTCCTCATTGATTTTCACACGACCAGCCTAGCAAATCTGAATTCAAATAAGCGGCACTTTGGTGCTGATGAACTCACTACTCTGCAAGCCATCCATTTCATGCTAAGAACAGAATGTGGATGGCACTGGGAAAATGGAATCTGAATAGTATTTCAGACACAGTGATGTTCTATATTTCATTGGAATTGTTACCTTGGCTCTTTAAATCTTAGCTTCATCAGGGATTATATGCCTTACTTATCTATCTATGTTAATCTGTCTTACATGTATCTCCGTATCTAATCACTTCGCCTGAAACTTTCTCGTATTCTTGTATCTCAGTTTGTTTTTCTCCAGAATCATTGCTACTTGTCACCCAGGTGTGAAAGCCGGGAGCTATATTTATTTCCTTTTTCATTCTTAACATCCCTACCCTGTCATTAGTAACTCCTGTTTAACTTCTTGGGTTCCTCCAATTACTCTTGCCTTGCCTTGCTGCATTTTACCCCTTCAGTGACTTCCTGTTTTACTCAGTAAAAGCTGAAGTCCTTAAATGACCCACATGGAGGAAAATAGAGCATCATAAAATGGTAAGCTCAGGGAATTTGTGACACGGGCACATTTCCAAAGAAAGTAATCTGAAATGGACACAATATTTTATATATAAATCTATTGTACACAATTAAAATTGCCTCTCATTATAATCCTCCTGCGGATAGCTTTTCTTTGTATCTTCTCTGCCTGTAGAGCCATGTATATTCAGGATATGTTTCTTATAATTCTGCTTTGGAGAATCCCCACAGAAAATTAGAATTTTTAGATTCTTTGCAGATCCTCCTATATTAACTTTTATTCTCATTTCAACTTAATATTGTCTCATGGACTTTCATTCTAATTTCATACATTCCATTACTTTTTGCATTGTTCTTTTAGAATGCCCAATGTTTTTCTGTCATTATTTTCCCAGATACAGCAGTAGAATAGATTCAGAAGTGTTTACTTCCCATAAATCTTCAGGATGATTTCATAGTCCCCCCCCCCCCTTTTTTATTGTTCAGCAACTATGAGCAATTTTTCCTTGCTTTGCTCATTCTTAAAATGGGATGAGCTCACACAAGACTCAGTTTGGGTTAAGAGATAAGTGGTTGGAATGTACTTGCCTCAGATCTTTGTTGTCTTGGTGATGGTCACAGGTCCCTCAGGACCCAGAGCTGGAATTTAGGTTGATTTGTTCCGTGGTTAGTCTAATACTTGATTTCTGGAAAATATTCCAAAAATGTCTTACTTCTATTAATCTAAAAAGACACTAAAAATAAACAACTACTTCTATTCTCTAAATTCAGTTACATTAGAGTTGTATTTTCTTGGCAATATTGTACTTTACTTTTTGGAATCATTTATCCCAGGAAGTAGGGTAATACTGGCAGCCTCCCATCCCCATCACCCTTTCTTTACACTTGCCTTTCCCCACCTGGTTTATTCCAGGTCTGTTGACTTCAGCTGTTTCAGAATTGATGTGCAGAGCTAAAAGGGGATGGAGAAGGAAGAACTCCCTGCCTCAAGAGTAATTAAGACAACTGCCTATTTTCCTCAGACTGATAACCAATTTTAGACTTAAGGCAGTAGGTAACTTGCCACTTTGTGAGTCTGTGTCCTGAGATTAAACCTGTATATTACTGACACAAATCTAGTATTTCCTAAAATCAGTGCTATTTTCTTGTTGACGAGTAAATATTCCAAATTTCTGTTAACTGGTCTTTGAGTCTTGTTTTTAAGGTTTCACATTTTCTGTATCATTTAAAATATATTAAGAATCTGAAAGAAGTAAGCCAGATAAAGTTTAAGCTGAGAGTTTTTACGGTTTTGGTTTGGTTCACTCGTTTTGAGATGAATTCCAAGAATTTCACTGCAGCTTTCCCTTTCAGACCTCAGTTGTGGAAGTAGAATACTCAGGATGAGCTCTGTTTCAAAAGCAAAAGTACATAAACTGTGAGGGTTGCAGACAGTTCAGTCATATTGTCTTTAAGGTATTGAATTGGAAATATTTCTTGTCATTAAAATGCATAAAAAATGTGCGTTCAACTAATTTAATAGTAATACCTCTCTAATAGAACATTATAGGTTTTGTCAAAATTGAATACCATTTCAAGAAGGTAGATATAATCATAATAAAATATTTGGCAGCTGTGTGCTCAATATGTAATATATGCATAAAAATAAGGCATAACTCAATTCAATCATTCTGGCACAGAGATACTCTAAGTACTGAACTTAAATTTGAGATCTGCAACTGTATGCTCATTCGCAGCCCCTAATAAGGAAGCATAAAATTGCCAATGGAATAGAGAACATGATTTCTGACCTTAGGAAATTTGCAATTTGATGGATATTCCGACCTTTTGATGTTATGCAGACCAAATAACTCAATATGTTTTTTAAAAAGTAAAGCCAAACACAGAGCTGATCCTTGAAATGCTGATTTTTCAGCACAGATCAAAACAGCAATAAACAGAGGAAGAGGAAATGGAATATTTTCCTATGAAGGGTAAATGACGTGAAAGAACTTACACTTTGAAAGTGTCATCAAATCAGGATTTTTTAAATGACTAATCTGTTGATAGAAGTTTGCCTTCTATTAGAATCTTGGCTATACTGAACTCCCAAAAGGCCAAGGACTCTTGATACTGAATACATAGCAGACTTATATTAAATGTTTCTTGAATTATAAATAATGAATATGTAATGTTATTAATTAAAAATAAGGGAACATGATTGACTTGCATTTGAAACTTTGGTCTATTTTAATTTTAGATTTATTTAAAACTTTGTGAGACTCCTAAGGAATGTACAGGTGAATAAACTCTACTTTTTATACATTTATACAACAGGAGAATTTTTAGTGCATTAAAAGTCATGCTTTCATTTATCATTAACCTCTTAATGCCTACTAATCTTACTTGCTATTTTTTACTCTTCAGTAAAATCTGCTATCAGAGATTGCCTTGGATCTTTGTTTGTTTGTTTTTAATGTTCATTTTGAAACAACATGGGAGAGTGAGATGGGGGCAGAGAGAGAGTAGGGGGGAGAGAGAGAGAGAGAGAGAGAGAGAGAATCCCAAGTACCCTGCACTGTTAGTGCAGAGCTCAACTTGAGGCTCAATCTTAATAATGACCTGGGCTGAAATCAAGAGTCAGACATTTAACTGACTGAACCAACCAGGCACCCCGCCATGCCATGGATCTTTGTAAGTGGATTTTTAGCTTAGCAAATCACAGCAGCATTTTTGTTTTATTTTTGCTGGCTAGCAAGCTAAGAATCTGGGAACCTAATCTGAGGTTTTAGATGCTAGCTTAATTTTATTTGCCCCTCAGGTCAGCACTCCACTCTTCTCCATTCTATTCCCAGAAGACTGAATTGGGTGGACATGACTGGTTTCCAACAGAAGAACCTAGGTGCCATATTGGAAGGAGGGGGGATTGGGAGAGAGGTAGCAGCTCCTCTGTAGCTGGTTTTCCCTGTAACTACAGCTTCCTTTATTTCTCAGGCCGAGCCTTGGAGATCTAGAAACAGCACTGTGATCTGACACTAGTAGTTTCTTTCCATGTATCCTGTACATTTGTTTATTAATACTCTTTGTTAAATCTTTCTTGAATAATCACAATTTGAGCAACCATTCCATTTCCTATTGGGACCCTGCAGGAAGAGAGCTTTCTTATTTTTATGCTGTGTGCTACAGTATCAAAACATCACCTTTCTCAAAAAGAGTCTAACATGATGTGATAATTTTGAGAGAGCCTTTAGGAAAATCATTAAAATACCATTAAATCTTTATTCAAATCACTATGAAGCTTTTTTTTTCTAAACAAAATGATGAAACAGCAAAATAATTTCTCTTTCAGTGAATGTTTTTTTCTTCCTGTCTCTTTCCTGCAAGTGTATTTATCAGAAAGAATGCAACTATCATGCCTTATGAAGTAAAATCATTCACTGGGAAATGTTCATAGACATCTAAATTAATGAACTAAATCTGTCACTTTCAAAATGCTAAACTCATTGGATTTTTCAAGAAAATGAAATACAGTCTACTCCCTGAAAATTTTTAAAAAGACAATACATTAAATTGAAACACTGACAATTGATATTATAAAACCTGTTTTAACAATGCATTGCAGAGACTTTTTATTAGTGTTGTATAAATCAAACTGCTTCACAATATTTTTATTCATCAGATTTTTATGTTGAGAATGTTATCCATCTTTGAATTCAGGATTTATTAATCACATTATACTCGTGATCTTGAAGTAAACACAGTCCGCATTAATCTTTTGGTTACTTGATATTTTCTTAACGCCTGTGCAAGAGACTTTATACATCATATGTGCTTGCTTTTTGCTACCTAGACTCTTTTTCAAGTAGTTTGTCATGAGAAAAATGTCATCTCTGTATCAGGATTATGAGTGTCTGGTTCACAGACTGCATTATATACTTCTTTAGGATCTCCTAAAGTGCATATTACAAAGCTATGCACACCCTACAAATATTTGTTGATAGATTTCAGTGACTAAAGATACTCTGTAGCATATGCTGAATTCTCTGATTATGGAATTTCTAGCTACATAAAGCTAATTATTTGAATAAAGCTTTAGAAAACATGGAATTTTAGCTTTGAAAGAAACTATCTCATCCCTACTCACTAGCCTGTTGACAGATGTTAAAATGTATGTAATATAATCAACATTGTTTTAAGCATAGTTTGGAATGGAAAAATGACTAACAACTAAATCCATAACTTCAATAAGCTTATATTATGAATTAACAAAACATGGTAGACACCTGTACACATTTTAGCTTACTCAAATGTAAACATTTTTTCCATTAGGAGGAGCCTTCCTAGAGTGAGCTGTATTAAGAGTCAGGGCTCCACTGCCACCATATTATGAATGAGTAAGCTAGATCTTCCTTCTTTTAATTGCTGAGAGAAGAAGACATAATCTGCCAAGACTTTGAATCTAAGGATTTAACGCAAAAATATAGGGAGGTTAAGACTTTATTTTTGGCATTGAGGTTAATATTTTGAAGCAGTAGAGACAAAGAGTACATCATATTCAGACTGTTTCCAGAACCAGCCTGTTTACCTGTTTCCTAGTATCCTTGAATCCTGCGTATATCCCAAGCTTGGTTCTACAGGCTTTATTGATTCTGTAAATTCTTTTTCTGCTGAAGTTATCTAGAGTTGCTGGCAGCAAAAAGTGGTGTTGATGAATCAGATAAAAATTAAAATTTATATAAAATTTTGAAAGTCAAACATGAATCATGGTAATATCTATACATGAAATAATGGATGAGTGTGGGCTTTAGTTTTCCCAAAAGATCCCATGGAAGAGAAGACTTACCTATTAGCTCTTGATGAAATGGTAAACTTTGAATAAGTAGGAATGAGAAGGGAGAGAATTCCCTTCATGTAAGCAACATTGCCAATGCCAGTGGATTCAAGAATGAGTGGGATTATGTGAGGGCAGTGCCATTTTTCCAAATAAAATAAATTTTCATTCTTTAAATTTCACTATAATTTTCTTACATATATAAGAATTTTCTTACATATATATTATTCATATAGAATCCCCCAATTTGTCGAAATCTGGTGATAGTGTGGATTATAGTTTATATATGTTTACATAAATATCAATAGATTCTGGGGCGCCTGTGTGGCACAGTCAGTTAAGCATCCTACTTTGGCTCAGGTCATGATCTCACAGCTTGTGGGTTTGAGCCCTGTGTCAGGCTCTGTGCTGACAACAAAGAGCCTGGAGCCTGCTTCGGATCCTGTATCTCCCTCTCTCTCTGCCCCTCCCTCACTAGTACACTTTCTCTTTCTCAAAAATAAAGAAGCAAAACATTTTAAAAAATATATAGATTCTTAAATAAGCATGCATGTAAATGATACATACATGTGTTTATTTTTGAACACTTCCTTAAAAATTGGACCCAACCAGTTGAGCTTTTTCATTTAATAAATTCACAGGTGCTGCCAATATTCCAGTGTTCTTGCCTTAATTGATGACAATGACAAGAAGCAGGTACAGGTACTTAAGACATACTCTGAGTCAACCAACTTTGAACCTTCAGCCCAGGCTAGATCAAGAATATTTCAGTGACGTTAAATAAATATTAAATCAAATGCAACTTTAAGTATATCAGGTTGAGTACAAACAACAGAAATTTAAGGTTCAAACTGCCACATTTTTATTTAAAGAGTTTTTATTTTTTATCTCTTAGTTATTATTCTGTTTATGCTTCTCAATTTCAAAAACATGATAAGCATTCAGGCCATTTTAGTAAATAAGAATTAAATCTTATCATTTGGTTGAAACTGGCTAAAAATAAGCAAGTGTTTGTGCTCTAAGATTTAATTAAATTAAGGACAATTTTATTGAGTGTCTTCTCAGATGGTAGTCAGTGTCTTAGTAAAAGAAGAGCAAAGAATGATAAATAGGAAGAGTTCCCCGGACTTCCAGAGGCTTGCATCCTAGAGAAAAAGACATTTTTGTTTGTTTGTTTGTTCCATTCGGGAGGAGAGAATAGGCATTCACCTTCTGTGTTTTAAGTCAACATTTCCCCCCATTAAATTGTGGAAAATTCTTAGGCAAATGCAACTGTAAAAATATTGCCTTAGGAGTATACCTCTCAAAGATTAATATTTCTCAATTTAAAAATGAGAGGTCAATTACTTCTCATCAGAATCGTTAGACATATAACTACTGCTGTGATTCTTCAAGAAGGAGACAATAATCTTAATTATGAATATAGATTGAATATAGGAGCACCCTGCCTCTTGAACTTAGAGCTTCCTCTGAATATACCCTCAATAAATTCTTTATGCAAAGCCACTATTTAATAATATCTTTTAATATGTCACATTGTTTTAATGGTAGCAGCTCTCCCATGGCAAGTTTCTCTAAAGGGAAGTACAGTAGCCTGAGATTTCAAATTCTTGGTATAACCTTGGTTCTTGTGCTTACCAGCTGTGTAACCTTTTAAAAGTATAATAATCACACCCAATTTGCCTACATCATACGCTGGTTGTAGGATTATACACAGCAATAAATGTAAAATCTCAAATGAAGTGTGAAATGCTACAAATAGAAGCAATTATATTTTTAAGTTTAAAAAGGATGCTCAGCAGAAAATTGTACTCTATATTTATCATTTAACAATTAGTTTCTACTCTTTGTTGTCCTTGACTTTGAAGAGCTTATAATTTCTTAAGAGAGAAAGACATTATATGTTTACTTTGCAGACAACAAATTAGTAGCATAGTGCCACAGTACTTGGCACAGATTTTTCACGGAAATGTTTAACAAGGAAAGGATTTGTAAAGAGGTAAATTAACTTTAACTTGCCAAGATAAGTGCTATGATCATGGACTAAGTCAACCTTGAGGAGGGGATCCTTCTTGCATTTGTACCTATTTTTAGTTTGCACAAGATTCTCTGATGTGTTAGGAGCATGATAAGTTCCATCTATATCTTAGGAATGAAACTTTAAAATTATCCACTTTTAATTATATAGTCTACAATATCATATTGCCCACAATACAATTTGGTGATCTCTTTATATCAGATTTGTTATTTGAGGCTGAAGAAATTGTTCTGATGATTTTTTTCATTCTTCTTAAGACTGATAAACATAATGGGTCCTATTTTTGTACTAGGACAAATTTAATAAAATTATCAAATTGCAATATTTTAATTACAATTAAATTACTTAATTATTATTTAGCTATTTAAAATTATTAAAATGTGATAAACAAGTATTTTTCTGTTATCAGAATAGTCACTGTGATTCACTATTGACCATTTTAATGGTTAATTTCTTATTACCACAAACCAATGGCTTCTGACTTGTTACACTGTGTATTTTGAATTATAGCAAATTTCTCTGCTATTCTTCAGGATACTTGGGACATCAGTAATCACTGCTTGAGAGTTCAATAAACATGAAATAAAGCTATCAAGAATTAAATATTTAATAATAACCATCTAAAGTGTATATATATGGGGCACGTGGGTGGCTCAGTCACTTAAGCGTCCAACTTCAGCTCAGATCATGATCTCACAGTCCAGGAGTTTGAGCCCCAGGTTGGGCTCAGAGCCTGGAGCCTGCCTGAGATTCTATGTCTCCCTCCTTCTCTGCCCACCCCCCCACCCCCTGTGACCCGCTCATGCTCTCTCGTACAAAAATAAACACTAAAAAAATTTAAAGTGAATATATGTGTGTCCTATATTAAAAATATTGTACATATAAACTCATCTAAATTATTGCAGAACACAAAAAGATAGTTCCTCTTTAGGTACGCAATATATAGGATGTCTTTTCATTGTAAACTGGTCTATTAAAAATTTTAAAAGATTATAGCATTCCATACAGACACAATTTCCAACACTTTGTGTCTCTTCTTGTACACACACATTACACAGTCACAGTCACATTCCCTTTTGAATGTATTTTTACTGAAGAACATGCTGAACTTTAAAACAAAAATAAATATTTTAATCTACTCTTCTTTGCTTTCTCTGCATTATTATTTCATCAAAGCAACTGCTTTGCTCTGAAATACAGATGAGATATCATAATGGAAAATACCATCAATAATGAAGTATTTTTTTTCTTGGAAAAGAAGGCAAGGTATTCTAAAATTCTGAGACTGCCTTATGTTTGATATATGTGTACCACAGGCCTCCTCTTCTTGCTGGATAATGTTTCTCATATGTACACTTAGATTTTATTTTATTTTTTTATTTTTATTTTTGAGAGAGCATGAGCAGGGGAGGGGCTGAGAGAGGGGGACAGAGGATCCTAAGTGGGCTCTGCACTGATAGAAACAAGCCCAATGCAGGGATCAGGGCTCAAGCCCACAATCCATGAGACACTACTTAAAACAAATATAGGATAAAGTCTTCTGGTTACATGCACCTGATAAGTTCATGAGGAAATTATGCCTCAATTTTGAGCAATTCACTAATTCACTAGCCAAGTACATTTAATTTAAAGAGTTCAATAATAATTTATGTAGTACTAGATTTGAATTCTGATTTAGTGGAATAATTGATCTTTTCTCTCATTAACTTGACCCTTTTGAGTATTTCTTCAGTATAATTTATTGCCAAAAACCATGAACAAGTTCCAGGAAGTTATTTTGTGGATATCAACAAACTGATTCTAAAGTTTATATGAAGAGCCAAAAAACCTAGATTTTCAATACAATATTGAAGAAGATCAAAGTTGGAAGACTAACACTACCTGACATAATGACTTACTATAAAGCTACAATTAATCTTAGAATCAATGGAACAGGATAGCAAGATACCCAAAAATACCATAAACTGCTCTTTCCAAAGAACAAAGGCAATACAATAAAGCAAAATATAATCCCTTCAACAAATCATACCGGATCACCAGGGCATCTACATTAAAAAAAAAAAAAAAGAACATAGACACAGAAGTTATATACTTCATAAAAATCAACTCAAGTGGTGCCTGGGTGGCTCAGTTGGTTAAGCACTTGACTCATGATTTTGGCTCAGATCATGATTCTAGGGTCATGGAATCAAATCCTGCATGAGACTCTGTGCTGAGCATGGATTCTCTCTCTCCCAGCCCCTCCCACTGCTCACATATTCTATCTCTCTCTAAAAGAAAAAAGAAAAATTTTAAAAAATTAACTCAAAGTGGATCATAGACCTAAATATAAGATGCAAAATCATAAAAACCTAGCTGATCACATAGAAACCTAGATGACTTTGGACATGGTGATGATTTTTTTACATACAATACCAAGGGCATGCCCCATGAAGGAAAAAAATCAATAAACTGGACTTCATTAATATTAAGAACTTCTTCAAAAGACAATGTCAAGCGATGAATAGACTAACCGTAATCTGGAAGAAAATTGTTGTAAAAGACATCTCATAAAACATAAAAGGCTGATATCCATATTATACAAAAAGTTCTAAAAACTCAATTAGAAAATAACCTGGCTAAAAATGGGTCAAAGACCTTAATAGACATGTTATAAAAGAGGATATACAGATGGCAAATATGGAATTGAAAAGATGCCCTACATCATATGTGATCAGGAAAATACAAATTAAAACAATGAGATACCACCACACACCTACCTATTACAATGGCTAAATCTAGAACATAACATACAAATACAGGTGAGAATGTGGACCTATAGGAACTCTCATTTGTTAATTGTGGGAGTGCAAGATTGTACAGCTACTTTGGAAGACAGTTTGGCCATTTCTTACAAAACTAATCATATTCTTACCATATGACCCAGAAATTATGCTCCTTGGTATTTATCCAAAGGAGTAGAAAATGTATGCCCACACAAAACCTACACATGGATGCATATAGTAGCTTTATTCGTTATTGTCAAAACTTGGAGTGAGAAAGATGTCCTTTGGTAGGTAAATGAGTAAGAAAACTATTATACAGCCCGACAGTGGAATATCACTCAGTGATAAAACTAAATGAGTGATCAAGCCATGAAAAGACAGAAGAACTTACATTAGTAAGTAAAATAAGTCAGTCTGAAAAGGCTAACACAATGTATGATTCCAACTATATGACATTCTGAAAAGAGAACTATGGTGACTGTAAAACAAACAAATGAACAAAAAACAATCATTGCCAGGGGTTGCAGGTAATGGGAGGAATAAATAAGAAGATCACAGAGAATTTCCAGGACAATGAAAATACTCTAATACTTTAATGATGGACACATTTGTCTAAACTCAAATATGCAACATCAAGAATGAACCCTAATATAAACTATAGGCTTTGGTAATTGTGATGTATCAATGAAGGTTCATGGAGTATATCAAATGTACCACTCTGGTGGTAGATACTGATAATGAAACAATCTATGCATGG
The DNA here is from genome assembly GCF_008692635.1 of Crocuta crocuta. Classification (NCBI taxonomy): domain Eukaryota; kingdom Metazoa; phylum Chordata; class Mammalia; order Carnivora; family Hyaenidae; genus Crocuta; species Crocuta crocuta. Next base: position 7,113,820 of record NW_027528818.1, read on the forward strand.
GGTAGAGGGCGGAGCACAAGGGACATAGAGGACATTTTTATACCTTCCTCTCAATTTTGCTATAAACCTAAAACTGCTGAAAAACTGTTTAAATAGTACCACTAAAACCAATTCAAACCATTTCACTTTTGGTAGAGGTGTTTTATAGGAAAATTATTTAATATTCAATAATTATTCAAATTATAGAATTATTTAATAGTAAGTGTTAAACTTCATACAAAAGAAAATGCGGTTTTAAAGATATTTAATGTTTCATAGTCAACTGAGAATGAATTGGGTGAGTAGTTTTCTAAACAAGTTTTATTCGCATTAAAATTCATCCCATATTTGCATAAGCTTTTTACCAGGTGAGTTAATTTCTTCCCAGAAGATCATGAACTCCATCATGCAAAAAGTTTTGTCCTATACAAGGTTTATAAAATCCTCTTTTTTGTTTTCCATTGGTTGTGAAAAGTCATTCTTACTACATATGACATGCATGTGTGTTACTTGAACTCAAGTCTCCAGCATGCACCACTTGAGTTGATTTTTATGAAGTATATAACTTCTGTGTCTATGTTCTTTTTTTTTTTTTTTTAATGTAGATGCCCTGGTGATCCGGTATGATTTGTTGAAGGGATTATATTTTGCTTTATTGTATTGCCTTTGTTCTTTGGAAAGAGCAGTTTATGGTATTTTTGGGTATCTTGCTATCCTGTTCCATTGATTCTAAGATTAATTGTAGCTTTATAGTAAGTCATTATGTCAGGTAGTGTTAGTCTTCCAACTTTGATCTTCTTCAATATTGTATTGAAAATCTAGGTTTTTTGGCTCTTCATATAAACTTTAGAATCAGTTTGTTGATATCCACAAAATAACTTCCTGGAACTTGTTCATGGTTTTTGGCAATAAATTATACTGAAGAAATACTCAAAAGGGTCAAGTTAATGAGAGAAAAGATCAATTATTCCACTAAATCAGAATTCAAATCTAGTACTACATAAATTATTATTGAACTCTTTAAATTAAATGTACTTGGCTAGTGAATTAGTGAATTGCTCAAAATTGAGGCATAATTTCCTCATGAACTTATCAGGTGCATGTAACCAGAAGACTTTATCCTATATTTGTTTTAAGTAGTGTCTGTTAAGCAATTTAGGATGTTGGGAAGGAGATAAGAGAAATATAGTAGAAAGAATTTCAAAATGTTTATACTATATTTGAGATGTATAGAGAAAGAGAAATATAAGCAATGTGAAAACTTAATCCACCAGAGAAAAGATGTCTTCCAAACATCAGGAAAATAATTTGGTATAAAATGTTAAAATATTTGTATGTTGTTGATGTTTGGTTTCCTCAGTGTATAACATTTTAGTTAACGTAGAGAAGAGTGCAGTAGCAAAATGAAAAGCCTATGTTAAAAAGGAAGTGTAACACAATGGTTTTATATATGTATGAAGTTTTGGGCACAATTTGTATGCACAAAGGACCCCTTGTCGGTTTATCATTTATTTAAAAAATTATTTACAGAATTTAAAAAAGCTACAATTCAAAACCTGATTCTTATATTTTTCAGTTGAGCATGAAAAAATACTATATTTTTTAAATCTGGCAGATTTTAGTGATAATTTTTATTTGAACATTGGATTATGTGTGGGTCTCATTTAAGATGTAAACACTGTCCAATGTTTTAAACTACATTTATAAATTTAATATTCAGCTTAAATAGTCTAGTTTTTAAAAAAAATATTTCTGTATACTTAATTATAAATGTAATATATTAAACTTAAATGGAATGAAGCTTAAAGTCTCTTTAATGTTTCAAAATCTATAAATATTTTTAATAATCACACATATAAATTACTTTATCACATATGTAACTTGAAGTTACATAATTCTAATTCTCATCAGGAAAAAAATTAGTATATTTGGAAGGGACATAAAAAATTACTGGGTATAAGATTCTGGACAATGTTAACTAGATTCACAGGATTATAGGATTTTGTAAAGGGGCACACTTTTGATTGACTGGTGTACATCTTGTTAGAGATAGAAATTAAGTTGTAGAAGCTGATAACAGTGTAAGTTTGTTGATCACAGAAATATAAATCATTCCTGCAAATGAAAATACAAATGAATTTTTCCTTGCTGATAACCTAAATCTCTGCAAGTCAAATTTTCATTTGAACTAGTTTTAACATCTTATAGGTTCTTGGTAATTAATAAATATAATCTTGATATTAGTCATTTTATATTTTTATGAGAGTCATAGTTTTACTCTTTTGAAAATTCCACTTTAACACTCTAATAGGCCAATACTTTAACAGTCTAATATTTGATATAAAATATCAAAAAGAAAAAGAGCAACAATGTTTTTCTTAATGCACCACTATGAATTCCAGTGTTTTATTTAAATTTCAGTGTAGGTAGTTTTCCTCCCAGAGCTGAAAGGTAGATACATACTAAAAAAATACAAAGCAATCCTGAGAAATCGTGTGCCACCAGAAATTTCTGCCTAGTAGAAGAAGCTGCAAGTATCCCTAAGTTGTTCTCATCTCTGCAACTATCATGTTAAGCCCTTTTTTAGAGTTGTAATATCCTGAGCTAAAAAATCTTTCATTCCTGTTACCTAAGGGCACTTTCTCCTCAGTCTTCAACTTTCATCCAAGTCACTCACTTGATGGGATTATACATTGTGTCTTCTCTTAAAGGTCATAAATGTCTAAGTATAAACACCTTAGAACTTGATGAAATTCTACATGCTATATTTTCAGGACCATTAAACTTCTAAGGCTATTTAAAATACTATGTAATTGATTTATAAGTATTTTTACATAATTTTTTTTCTATTAGGTTCAATTTACTGACAGATTGAATTCTTAATAAGCACACATAGACATTTTTACAAATATTTGACAGAAAAATATTATATATCTATCTAGATCATATAGTTTAACTATCGTTAAACTAAGTCTTTGAGGAGTAAATGACATAACATTTACATGTTTTATAAAGATTTCCTCTATTAAAAATCGGTGTTCAAGTTCTAGTTCTGTGAAAATGCTATTAATGTTTTGATACGGATTGCATTAAATCTGTATATTGCTTTGGGCTATATGGATATTTTAACAATATTTTTCTCCCCATTCACGATCATGAAATAACTCTCCATTTGTGTCATCTTTAATTTCTTTCATCATTGCTTTGTCATCAACAAAACAAAAAGTACTCACTAAATGGGTGAAGATACTTGCAAATGATCTATCCAATAAGAAGTTAGTATCCAAATATATAAAGAACATATACAACTCAACATCAGAAAGATAAATAATCTAATTAAAAATGAGCAGAGGGCCTGAATGGACATTTTTCCAGAGAAGACATCCATATGGCCAACAAACAAATGAAAAGATGCTCGCAATCACGATCAAGGAAATTCAAATAAAAACTGCAGTGACATATTTCCTCACACCTATCAGAATGGCTAAAATAAAGTAAACAAGCAACAAGTGTTGGTGAGGTTGTAGAGAAAAAGGAATCCTCATGGGATTGCAAGCTGTTGTAGGTGCTATGGAAAACAGCATGGAGTTCCCTCAAAAAGTTAAAAATAGAATTTACCAGATGATCCAGTAGTTCCACTGCTGGATATTTACCTCAAGAAAACAAAAACACTAATTCAAAAAAATACATGCACCCCTATGTTTATTGCAGCATTATTTACAATAGCCAAGATATGGAAGCAACCTAAATGATATCACTTAGCTATAACAAAGACTGCAATCTTGCCACTTGCAACAACATGGATGGATCTAGAGGGTTTAATGCTAAGCAAAATAGAGAAAGGAAAAATACCTTACCATTTCACTCATATATGAAGTTTAAGAAACAGAATAGATGAGCATATGGGAAGGGAATGGAATAGAGAAGAGAGGGAAACAAACCACAAGAGACTCTTAAAGATAGAAAATACACTGAGGTTTGATGGAGGGAGGGGGTGGGAGATGGGTGATGGGTATTAAGGAGAGTACTTGGATGAGCACTGGGTATTATATTTAAGTGATGAATCACTAAATTCTACTCCTGAAACCAACATTGCATTGTATGTTTAACTAAAATTTAAATTAAAAAACATAACCAAAAACCCCCCAGACTTTTAACTATAGAGAATAAACATGGTTTACAGATGGGTGGAGGGATGGGTGAAATAGGTGAGAAAGATTAAGAGTACACTTAACCATGGGGTGCCTAAGTGGCTCAGTTGGTTAAGCGTCCGAGTTGGGCTCAGGTCATGATCTCACGGTTTTCTGGGTTCGAGCCCCGCGTCGGGCTCTGTGCTGACAGCTCAGAGCCTGGAGCCTGCTTCAGATTCTGTGATTCCCTCTCTCTGTGCCCCTCCCCCACTGATGCTCTCTCTCTCTGCCTCAAAAATAAACTATAAAAAAAAAATAAAAAAAATAGTACACTTAACCTTGATGAAAACTGATTAATGTATGAATTAAATAAATTTTAGCAGATATTTTAGTTTACTATTTTTAGCCAATATGAAAGAAATCATAGCTTAGTAAGAAAAAATGGAAAGTTTGTATGATATATTTAAGATATTTTACATTTTTATTTCCCCTCAACTCAGGAGATTATCATGAATGTTTATAAAAACCAGTACTTGACCTTGAGTGGTGACCTACACCCTTAATTTAAGCCCAGAAATGACACCTTTATCCAGTATAGTTTTGGAAATCACATAGCACTCCAAAGGCCCTTCGCTTAGGGGACCTTCAGGGCAATTGCAGTGGTTTGAAACAATAATGAGCTCTCTATGAGGCTGACTACGGAAACTTATCTGTCATCCTGACATGTTAGAAGAAATCTACTGGAAATGTTGGTGGCAAGAACATGAAATGGACTTGTTGCGATATAAGATATCCAAAAGGAGATACATTTAAAGACATACCATTAATCAAACTGACAATAGAAAACCCAAACAGAGAAAAAAGTACAGATGTCTTACTAAAGTATGGCTCATTAATTTTTCTTTTCTCCCCTTCTCCATATTTTCTATTGCAACATTTCTTGATTCTGAATATAGTCAGTTTCATGGGGGTGATTTAAAGCTTGGTAGTTACATGACATAACAATTTATTTCAGAAGCACAAATATTTTTTTGTTTACAAATAGTTTATTGTCAAATTGGTTTCCATATAACACCCAGTGCTCATCCCCACAAGTGCCCTCCTCCATGCCCATCTCCCCCCTCCCCCCCCACATCCATCAGTCGTCAGTTTGTTTCTCAGCATTCAAGAGTCTCTCATGGTTTGCCTCTCTCCCTTAACTGAGGACCATGGGGGAGAAGAAGGGGGGGGAATGGTGGGGGAAAGCACAAATATTTTTTTTAAAATCCCTCAATCTCACCCTTGAGATTTAAACTTATGTTTTCTAATCTAGGATTAAAAATAGCATGTAATGAAATGTTAGGTTGGAGATCAGTAAGAGTTTCCACAAACCAATGGAATCCAAAGTGTTAATGAAACAAGTACTTTGTCATACTGTGGTCGAGCACCTCCTTAAGGAATGTGGTGAAAACCTCAAGACAAGGGAAAGCAATCTAGCTATGTGCTTGCATGTGATATTCCTCACAACTCTGTAACATAGACTGCCCAGTCAGATTGTATGTCTGTATGTTACCACGTATGGGAGACAAAGAAGTAGAAATTGTACAAAATGCTACATCCCACTATGCTCAGAGCTCAGTTCTTTGGATATGAACCCACTGAGCCTGTGCTGGCACAAATAAATTGCTTCCTGGAAAAAAAAGAAAAAAGTCACATCTCTGTGCAAACCTCAGTCCCATTACAATACCAGTGTTAAAGTGCTCACTCTAGCATTAGCAGTAGCTAAAGTCTAAACATGAGGTAATTTAGAAAAACACCTTAAAAACTTATTTTTAAAAATTGTATTATAATGAGTAAATTTAACAATTATCACTCATGAAGGATGAATATGAAAAAGTTTTGTATTTTTCTGCTGATACTTTATTTGCAGTTCTAGTTCTTCCTCAAACAAGATAAAAAGAGTATCTTGTTTTTCTTGTGAATAGTAGGTATAACAAAATTACTTGGTCACTTAGACTTAAAGAAAGCAGAGTGTTGTAGAATTAACATGCCTGGTCCAATGCAATAGTGATACAAATTCAAATTCCATTGTAATTTGAGCTAAGTCAGGTTGTAATGAGACAGAGCTGGTAAGGTTAGGCTCTTCTCGCTCTGTCAGTTCCAAGCTCTCTGCTTATATAGACTTGACTTATGATCCTTGAAAGGGAAGGAAGGAGAACAGAAAAAGGACATGAACAGTAATATTTACTTGGCACTATTATGGCATTATCTTTTTCTGAACCTGCTAGACTCTCATCAGTTGTTGTCATTTTTCTTTTGAAAATATTCCCATTTGGGATCCCCCAATTCAGTGGATTAGTCCATTGTGATGTTTTCCACAGAGTAAGTGTATCATGGTTTTTCTAGTTTCTTACTCATTTACAATGGCTATACATCCAGTGTCTATTTTATCTTATTTTTGCTAAGTCTCTTCTTTTTTATTTTGTTTTGCTTTTTATTGTTTTGTTGTTTGTTGTTTTGTTTTGTTTTCAATTTTCTCCATATGGTTTTTGTGGCAGTATCCAGCATGACCCCACACCAACTCTCATCTAATTCAAGTCCATATTTGATCCAAGGAAACATTAGTTCTCACTCCTAGAAAATTTTGGAAATGAAATTCCTCTAAAAATGTGGCTCATGTTCTGCTATGTCAATGATTGTTTGCCAATATCCCTTCAAATTTCTAAAGAATGAATCAGACACTAGTGCACTGATCACCTCACAAATAGGAGAGGATGTTGACAAAATTTTACTGAATACCTTTGAAGCCCTTTCACTAGACTTAGTTTGAGGGGTAGCAAAGTGTATATTTGTCTTTGGAAGTGATGAGACTATAGAGAAACTCTTCAAATTTGCTTTGAGTCTCATCTTCACTTTCTAGCCACTTTTCACCAGAAATGTATAGTTAACTAACACATGACTGGTGTTCTTACAATTTCATTATACACCCTACATTAGGGTCTCAGATCTTACTTTAGAAACTTAGCAGTGGTCTCAGCAACTTAGCTGAAACTTAGAGAATTACATTTTAAAATCTAGGCTGAGGGGCGCCCGGGTGGCTTAGTCGGTTAGGCGTCCGACTTTCGCTCAGGTCATGATCTCGCGGTTCGTGGGTTCGAGCCCCGGGTCGAGCTCTGTGCTGACTGCCAGATCAGAGCCTGGAGCCTGTTTCAGAGTCTGTCACTCCCTCTCTCTCTGACCTTCCCCTGCTCATGCTGTCTCTCTCTCTCTCTCTCCTAGAAGTAAATAAAACATTTTTAAAAAATTAAAAAAAATAAAAATAAAATCTAGGTCGAGATAACTTTAGGAGACAAGACAAATATGAATAGTCCTTAGCACATTTCCTCCCAACTTTACCAGAGGTGACTGAATAGAAGGATAGTGGATTATCAACTATTAAGATCAGTCTTCCACTGGGGACCTTCCATTGCTACATAGACACAAAGATGTTTCCTGTTCTTCATTCACATTAATATTCAGGAAATTTCAAAGATCAGGTTCTTCTTTCTTAGAACATTTGCGATGGTGCATACAGTCTAACTTTATCTGGTTTAAGTGTGCCTCTGGGGATTGGAGGAAGCCTGGAGTTTCTAGTGTGCTCTGCTACTTCACCAATTATTTTTTCCTTAACAAACCCAATTTTATATTTCTACTAGCTGGATGTGTGCAGCATTTGCACAAGAGTTGGCAACACTGAAAGGACAAATACTACTCTGTCCCTGTGTTATGTGTTCTTGAAAGCAGCAGTGTTTAACTGGCTCAGCTTGGAGATGAGAAACATTACCTCTTAGGGACAGTGACTATAGGGAGACTATAAAAAAGTGTCAGAACTGCTGAGAGAAGCACTTTTTTGAGCATGGGGTGGGGATGGGGGGTACAGTATTATTTCATAGCCCAGAACCAAGCCAGGTGGCCAGTGTTTGGAAGACCAGACCTCCATGGGTAAACATGGACTCTAGAAGCCCTGGAGCCCATGGTGGCTGTTCATCTGTAATTCAAGAACTGGAAGAAGTGGTACTAAGCCACTATGGGCTCCAAACAAGCAAGCCTTTCTTTCATTTTTTTTAATGTTTTATTTATTTCTGAGAGAGAGAGACAGCATGATCAGGGGAGAGTCAGAGAGAGAGGGAGATACAGAATCTAAAGCAGCCTCCAGGCTCTGAGCTGGCTGTCAGCACAGAGCCCAATGCGGGGCTCAAGCCAACAAACCATGAGATCATGACCTGAACCAAAGTCGGATGCTTAACCGACTGAGCCACCCAAGCTCCCCAAAGCAAGCCTTTCTAAAGTGAAGTAGATATGTCATAAAAGGAAATCATGGATAATTGGGACTACCATTAGCCAGTGAAAAGGAGGCTAGATTTTGCAGTCTGGGGAAACCCTACATGAATGATAATGTGTTGTATCTAACTAGAAGATCATACAGTTATAAGGATGAGTCATCTTGGCTGTTGTTGCAGACTTCTTGTAAGATGAAAGGGACAAACAGACCTACTTGAAATAGATCTTACCAGCTCATGAAAATAAAACCAAATGAAACCTGGAATTTTTTGTTTTTGTTTCTTGTTTTTGGGTATTTCTAAGGAGTAAAAACTCAAAGCAAGTGATTGAGTATAAATTCAGACTTAAGATAGTTATATTCACAGAATAAACTAGAAAAATTCTAAGATCTGGTTCACATAATCTGAACCCCCAGAAGAAGTTCAAATTTCTAAACTTAGTGGATACCAGAGCTAAAAATGGCTATTGTTTTGGCTTTTGTTTTTGGATTGACTTGCTATTTTTTTATGTTGGCCCACATAACCTAATAGGGCTATCCAGGGTGTGTGAGTGTATTTTCTTGTTGATTACATACATTCATTTATAGCCCTGTTATTGGATTCTGTAACGATCAGTTACATGTATGGCCAAGAAAATCTTGAATACCTAAAGCAGATCAGGATTGTACAATGAGAACACTTTTCTTACGCTAAGAAAAGAATATGAATTTAGTCCTTTCATACAAGATTTAACATAGATGGAAATAGTGTGTAATGTTATCGTCTGCTTTAACAGCTTATGTGGCTAGTAAAATTTACTGACACTATAAATCATAGAGGAAGTAGTCACAATTGTTCCTACTGTGCCTGCTATCATTGCAAAATGTTGATGCTACTGGCATTTGAAATGCAGTTCTGAATATTGCTACTGCTCTTTTCTATATTTATTTTTTGAAATGTAAATTTATTCTGAGATAGAGTAAATGGGGGAGGGCCAGACAGGGAAGGTGAGAAAGAGAACCCAAGCAGGCTCAGCACTGTCAGTGCAGAGCCTTACATGGGGCTTGAGCACACAAACCACAAGATCACGACCTGAGCTGACACCAAGAGTCAGATGCTTAAGTGACTGAGCCACCCAGGTGCCCTGCTAATGCTCTTTTTTAAAAATACCTTTCCTGAAACACAATTGCATTCATTTGTTTTCATCTGGAAAGGCCTTCAAAACACTTCTATGACTTGATATCCCAAGCTATGTTATTTCTTGTTGGACCAACCCTAAAGTTCTGTATATTGATTGAAATTTAACCATTCTATTATGTTTCTGATATATTGTTAATCTTATAAATGCTGATAAAAATTCCTTCATTACATTTCAAGACATCCAAGCTAGTGACTATATATGGGTCATGAATCGGGTCAACACCTAAGGCCCAATGATTGCTCAGAGCCCAAGAGGACATTCCACATCCTCCTATTAAAAATAAAGTGTGTGGGGGGGAACCTAGATGACTCAGGTTAAGTTGATTAGGCATCCGACTTTGGCTCAGGTCATGATCTCACAATTCATGAGTTCAAGCCCTGTGTGGGGCTCTGTGCTGACAGCTCAGAACCTAGAGCCTGCTTCAGATTCTGTGTTTCCCTTTCTCTCTGTCCTTCCTCCACTCACACTGTCTCTCTCTGTCTCTCAAAAAAAGAAATAGATATTTTAAAAAATTTTAAAAAAGCTACACGCATAACCACTAACTACAAAGACAGATGGTTGGTCCTTGATTGGACTTTTATATTTTGAAAACTGTCCACTCCAGACCGTGAAATTTTACTAATCTCTCTCTACAAACTTAACAAATAAATATGAATGAGTGCCCACAACAAGAAAGCTTGGAACCAATCTTGGGAGCAATAAAACAAAGTTTCTCTGGAGTCATGTATTTCCTTCAGAATCCATAAAATTACATGTGTTTGTGACCATGAATTTCTAGTGTTTGGTCACAAAAATTTCAGAGCTACTTGGTGTCTTTGACACAGATATTCACTTGTACTTTAACTTTTGGAGTACACTTCTCCTTCACCTCCGCCTCCCCCCGCCCCGAGTCTTTACTGTTCTGTGGTATGTGTTCTAGGGTCTGCAACTAGGCCCTAATAGAGATAGATAATTTCTCTGACACAAAGCCAGGACTTTCAGGAGTTTTACACAGTATTCTGACTCTGTAGTGTTTTCTTTAAATCAAAATCACATAAGCTGCACAAGTCCCAGAGTTTCATTGTAAAATGGAAATTGCACCTTTGATCAAGGGATAGCCTCCATACATTTGAATGTACAGAAGACACATGGGAAGACAATAAAATGAAAACAACAGGAGAAAATTGAACCAAATCTACAGGGGCTCCAATTTAGATAATTATCTTTATAATATATTTATAAGAGTAAGTAAATGCTTGCTTAACGAGGACCTCATCTATAGACTTGCTACTCAACCAAACATAAGTTATTATTTTCTTACTGTATAGAATTAAGGAATTATGAAATATTTGGCAGAGTAATGAAAATTTTGGAAACTATAAAACTATAAAACACTATAAAATAATCAATTGTAAAGCTTACAACAAAAAACACAACTAAAAAATAATAACAGAACTAAAGTGAACTAAAATGAAGCTAAGTAGACATAATAGGAGACACTATAATAAGTGGACTACAAAATGGATGAGAAGAAAATATTCAAAATTAGGCATGGTATTATATAAATGGCCAAACAATACAGAAGGGAAAATAAATTTCACAGAGAAAAAAGGGAAAGAATCTAGTATTTACACAGTCAACTTCCATAAGGGAGAGGAGAGAGGATTGGGGAAGATATAATATTTAAGTAAAGAATGGCTAAGAGTTTTCCAAAACTTTACACATAATAAACTCTCTCAAATTTTCCTTGAACTCCATATTGGCTTCTGGTAGTTTTCACCACCAAATGAAATGACATTTCTACAAGGAAAATTATAATGGTTTCAATAAATTTGAAATAAAAAATTGAAAATTTGGGCTGCTTATTACACATGAGAATACAATTTTGTGTTTGTTTTATTAAAAGGCAGACATTACGTTGTTGGATAAATAAATTACAAATTTTCAATAATAAATAATATTACTACTACATTAATGAGGTCCAAATAGATTATGAGTATAATCCAGAGGATTCCCTAAGTTGTATATTATTTTGCCATTTGTAAATGTTCACTAACCCTTCAGGGCAAGACCCACATGGACTTAGATTCATCTGCAATAAAGATAACTGGCAAAAACTCTTGACAGAAATATTGGTATAATGTCTGTAGAACATGGAAATGGGTAAAGGAATGGCCTCCTAGCTGGTTTCAGAGATTAAGACCCACTAATGGTATTTATAGTAATTTTTTTCTTAAAATTAAATAGAAGTTGTGATAATTGAATGTTGGGTTTGCTTTCCTCAAATACTCTATACAGTTTATATTGGTCATGTCTGACAATTTCAAAGGTTGCTGAATGACATTAACATCATTATTGGATTTTTGATACTGGAAACAGCATATACCATGGAAAGTATTGTTAACAGAGTGAATCAGCTGAATATATCTTTGAGGAGAGAGTAGGTATTCTTAATCATAGATGGGGTAATATTATGTGTATGGAAAATATTTAAAAATGCTTGTAAGCATAATACTGAATGCACTATTCTTAATTGCTGGTTTCTCTTCATCCTTCTTATCTTTTCAGCCATGTTAAATGAGAAATAATTTATACCATGCAATGACCCCTGCCTCTTCATGTCATCACTGACCAGAGTTGATGGACTCTGATCTACGTAAGTCAATCTATAAACTTATTGGATACATCTGATGTATGTACTAATTTATGTACTAATATATCAGGAAACATATCTCTTTGGCTGAATAGAGATTTGGGTAAATGGGTCAATCAATGGTAGAATTGGAGTCTAAATAATAGCGTATGGATAGGTCTGGGGAAGCAATTATGGCCAAATTATTGGTTCCATGAGTTATTATTGCATGTTTATTCATATCTTTAAATTTTTCTACAGTAATATTTGTAGTAAGATATGTGAAATATAGAGGATCCATTCTCTATATGCTCAGAGCAGAAAAGAAAAACTAAAGACTTTTTCTTAAAGTTTTGTTTTTAAAACACAAGAGTTAAAGAGTACATTCATATATCCTTTCAGAATCAATATTCATAGAATTGAATGTATATTAATAATATTGGGAATTCATAACTTTCAATAGAGGCAGTGCTAAAAATACAAACCAATATTTCCCCATTGAGACTGAATTCATGCTTCTCTTTAAAGTTAGAATTTATTTATTACAATGTAGAATTTGGAGATGAGGATAAACCAATATGTAAAAAGAATTCCAATCTAATCCTCTTTCAAATCAAATCAAACCTTATTAATTTTTTCTAGAACTAAATACTATTAAAGTATTGAGAAAAATTCAAGAAAAATAAATGACGTTGGGATAGGAAAGTCAGGAACTGCATAGTAAAGCCAAAAGAAGAGAATGAAAGATAACAGGTTTTTTTTTTAAATGCTGTATCTTTTATTGCTGTGACTTAATCATTTCCTAACTGGTAGCCTGTGTCTCCTGTTCCCCTTCATCCACTTTGTCCATTCCCCAAACCACCCTCCCCTCTAGCAACCCTCAGTTTATTCTCTATATTAACTGGTCTGTTCCTGCTTTTGTTTGTTCATTTATTTATTTCTTAGAGTCTATGTATAAGTGAAATCATATGGTATTTGTATTTCTGTGTCTGACTTATTTCACTTAACATAATACCCTCTAGGTCCATCCTGTTGCAAATGGCAAGATCTCCTTCTTTTTTGTGGCTAACATTTTTTAAGTATTTTATTATTTTTATTAAGTTTTTTTATTTTAATTTCAGTATAGTTAACATATAGTGTTATATTTGTTTCAGGTATGCAATATAGTGAGTCAATAATTCTATACATTACTCATTACTCATCAGGATAAGTGTACTCTTAAATCCCTATCTCCTATTATACACATGCCCCCTTCCACATGCCCTCTGGTAACCATCATATAGTTTGTTCTATATAGTTAAGAGTCTATTTCTTGGTTTGTCTCTCCTCCCTTCTTTTTTTTTTACCTTTGCTCACTTGTTTTGTTTCTTAAATTCTACATATGAGTGAAATCATGGTATTTGTCTTTCTCTGATTCGTTTATTTTGCTTAGTGCTATACTTTATAGCTCCATTCACATTATTGCAGATGGCAAGATTTTATACTTTTTTATGGCTCAATAATATTCCTCTGTGTGTGTGTGTGTGTGTGTGTGTGTGTGTGTGTGTGTGTGCGTCTACGTATACCACCTTTTTATCCATTCATCTGTCATTGGATACTCGGGCTGCTTCCATAATTTGACTATGGTAAATAATGATGCAATACACATAAATAAGTAATGATATATGTATCCTTTTGAATTGTGTTTCTGTATTCTTTGGGTGAATATTCAGTAGTGCAATTACTGGATAGCAGGGTAGTTCCACTTTTAACTTATTAAGGAAATGCCATACTGTTTTCCACGATGGCTGCACCAGTTTGCACTCCCACTAACAGTGAGCAAGCGTTCCTGTTTCTCCACATCCTCTCCAACACTCGTTGGACACAACCCTTTGTTGTGTTTTTTATTTTAACTATTCTGACCAGCATGAGGTAATATGTCATTATAGTTTTGATTTGTAGTTCCCTGATGATGAGTGATGATCATCTTTTCATTGGCCATCTGTATGTATTCTTTGAAGTAATGTGTATTCATGTCTTCTGCTCATTTGGTATTGAGTTGTGTAAGTATTTTTTATATTTTGGATATTAACCCTTTATCAGACGTGTCATGTGTAAATATATCCTTCCATTTTGTTGACAGTTTCCTTCACTGTACAGAAACTTATTTATTTTTATATAGTCCAAATCATTTATTTTTGTTTTTATTTCCCTTGCCTCAGGAGACATACCTAGGAAAATGTTTTTACAGCCAATGTCAAAGAGATTACTGCCCATGCTCTTTAAGGTTTTTTATGGTTTCTGGTCTTACACTTAGATCTGTAATCTATTTTGAGTTTATTTTTGTGGATGGTGAAAGAAAGTGGTCCAGTTTCTTTCTTTTGCATGTGGCTGTCCAGTTTTCCCAACACTATTTGTTGAAGAGACTCTTTTTCGCATAGTATATTCATTCCTCCTTTGTCGAAAATTAATTTACCATGTAATTATAGGTTTATTTCTGGGTTTTCTCTTTTTTAAAATTTCGTAATGTTTATTTTTGAGAGAGAGAGAGAGAGAGAGAAAATGGAGGAGGAGGCAGAAAGAGAGGGAGACACAGAATCTGAAGCAGGCTCCAGGCTCTGAGCTGTCAGCACAGAGCCCAACATGGGGTTCAAACCCATGAACTATGAGATCATGACCTGACCAAAGTACCATACTGAGCCAGTCACATGCCCCTATTTCTGGGATTTCTGTTCTATTCTGTTTATCTATGTGTCTGTTTTTATGCCAGTAACATACTGTTTTAATTACTATCTCTTTGTAATATAATGTTAAATCTAGAGTTGTCATACCTCCCGTTTTTTTTCTTTTTCAAGACTGCTTTGATTATTTGAGGTATTTTATGGTTCCATACAAATGTTAGGATTCTTTGTTCCAGTTCTGTGAAAAATACTGTGAGTATTTTGATAAGGATTACATTAAATGCGTATATTGCTTTGGGTGGCATAGACATTTAACAATATTTGTTCTTCCAACCTGTGAGCATGGAACATCTTTCCATTCCTTTGCATCATTTTGAATTTACTTCATCAGTATTTACACTTTTCTGAGTATAGATCTTTCACTTGCCTTTTAGTTTTGTTGAGAGTTCCATCATTGTGCAAAAGCTCTTTATTTTGGATAGTCCGGATAGTTTATTTTTGCTTTTGTTTCCCTTGCTGAGACAACATATCTAGAAAAATGTTGCTAAGTCCAATGTCAAAGAAATTACTACCTGTGTTTTCTTCCAGAAGTTTTATGGAAAAATCACTTTCCATTATGTCTGACAAACCTAATTCCTTCACCTATCCCCAACACCTACACATGTGCCTACATATACCATAAAGCCCTTCATCACTATTCTGTTTGTTTATCTTAAAGTAACTTTAAGAAATCTTTGTTAAGCATATTTGTGGACTGTGTTAGAACTGGAAGAAATAGTAGGCACTGTAGACTCTTATCTCAAGAATTCTGTAATTTCTGTCTTTCTCATAATCTTAGGACAACACATGGCACTCTGCTCCCACCACAGACAGAAATACTGCTTTTGAAGTACATCATTTGCATTCTGCATCTTCTAAACAAATCCTCTGGGGTATCTGATACTGTCATAAATCTCCTCCTTAAAAACTACTTGTCCCTTGGTTTCTGATTTACCTCTTAACAGTCCAGCTAATCCTCTGTGTTCTGGAATATGCATTCTGTTTCTTCCTATGGATGGAATTCTCAAACCTGTTTCTCAAAACTCAGTTTTTCTTAATTCTTTTCCAGGATTTTAATTCACATCTTTGTGAATATTTCACAAATTCTCATTTCTATTTTAAACAAATCAACTGTTTATTTTAAATTTAAAAGCACTAATGCATATTATTATCACTATCAATGTATCCTTGGTGTTTGAAGAAACCAAAAAATATCACTCATCTGTCCTAGGTTTGAACTATTTTGCAAGTAGGACAAAATAATAAGCAGATTGAGGAGCCGAAACTAAACTTGATTAATGTCAAAGTTGTTTGGGAAAATGTGGCTTCCACCTAATCTTAACATTAAGAGTCAGAATCAGACAATTTAGCCACTTGTCACTGCTCTGGGCTGGGGCAGATGCCTCACTGAGGAGATCAATTTTGACTTTTCTAGAACTACTGGAAGTGAGATAGAAGAGGATACTCTGTACACAGCTCACCCCAAAGGATCCCGGGAATAAGGAGCTGGGATATTCTACGATAATCTTTAAATCGTTCCTCCATTTTTTGAGAGAAGTGAGTCAGAGTAGAAAGAAGCCAGGAAGGCTAATCTAATGATGATCACTCCACAAGGGAGAAAACACTATGAAGTAAAAGAATAGATATTCACACCACTAGGATATATAACTGAATTCATTCCCTATCAGTTCTTTTTCAATCTTTTCCATTAATAGTGTTTTGTTTTGTTTGGTTTTGTTTTTTGCCAAAGAAAGTAGGTATCTTGATTTCACACTTTTAGAGGTTTTTATTTGGTCTTACATTTTATTTCATGTTCTCTTGCTTTGGCCATTTACCACTTTATTTTCTTTCATTTCCAACCAGTAATCACACATTGTGTACTCTTCAGCTTATGTCTGTGTTATTGTGATAATCTTCCTTATTTATTTTTCTCCCTTCATTACGTCTGCCTTCAAACTATATTTCAGGCTATCAAGAGACATCTTTTGTATCCATGATTTTCACTCTGTTTCTTTCTTTCTTTCTCCATACTACATATTTAGGGAAGACATCTTCTAAACAAGATAAGGCTGAATAATAGGTATAGTTGTTAAGAGCATAAGCAATGGAATCAATGAAACTTGAGATAAATTTTCATCTTTGCCAGTAAATGTCAACAGAAAATTGGGTAAATTACTCTTTCTCTCTGAGAATGAGAAAAAAGAATCTGAACGGATTCATAAGCAATAAAGAAACTAAAATGGTCATTGAAGTTTTCCTCTCTCAAAAGGCTATATACTCTAAGGAGGATCTACAGGCAACTTTTCCAAAACTTTGAAAATTAGCTGTGTTCTGTTAATGAAAATAAATGCAAAATTCACAAACTATTGGTTACATGCATAAGAAATAATATATTATGAAAATACAAGTTTTATTACAAATGAAGTTTTTAAATATCAGAAAATTAATGTATCTAGTAATATTAATAGACTAAATGAGAAAAATAATCAATGTAGTAAAACGTTTGATAAACGTAAACATTTATTTTTTGTTAAAAACTAAAAACATATTAGAATATGCTTAATTTGAAAAAGATTTAAAATTAAGGGAAATTCCTTAATTTAACATCCCAAACCCCAATAGAATATTGTATTATTCCTTTTAAGTTAGGGAACATTACAAAGATGCTCACTATCCGCCCATTAGTATTTAAAGGAAAACTGAGGGCCACCTGGGTGGGCTCAGGTCACGATATCATGGTTCATGAGTTCAAGCCCCACATCGGTCTCTGTGCTGACAGCTCAGAGCCTGGGGCCTGCTTCAGATTCTGTGTCTCCCTCTCTCTCTCTGCCTCTCCCCAATTCATGCTCGTTCTCTTGCTCTCACTCTATCTCTCTCTCAAAAAATGAATAAACATTAAAAAATGTTTTAAAAATAATAAATAAATAAAGAAGCCTGAAATTTCTGGCCAACTGTGTAAAAAAAGGAAACCTAGAAAACTGGCATAAAGATTGAAGGAGAAGAGTTATACCTCACTATTTACAGATCATGTGATTACCTAGAAAAAGATAACCAATAAAATCAACAAACAATTAGAACTAATTAGTACTATTCATTAGTTCTGGAAAGAAAACAGTTTACTACAGCAATAACCAGGAAAGAAAATAGTAAAGTGAAATGCTTTTTTAACAACAAACTATAAAATATCAAGGATTTTACCTAATTAAAATTGCAACTGAAGTATCTGAGGACATAGGAAGATGGTAGATAATCAGGCATTATGTGAGATATTCCATTCACTTCGGTGATGAGTTAATACTACGTGAATGTTAATTCACAACCATCGCAAGTCATCCCAGCACCACGTGCATCTTTCTAGATAATGTCTACCCTGTCACTCCACATGGAACTTAGCCTGCACTGAAGCACACACTCCAGAATTATAGAGTGGACAAAAGACACTACTGGAAAAAGCTATTCATTGTTGTAGGGAAAAGAAAATCTATGAATTTTAGTGAGGGGAAAAAAAAGTAATATGGATTTTCTTTTGTGCAATGTTATTAGAAAGCAGATCCCCAAAATGTCGTAAAGTAAATAAACAGAATAGATGATGGAAGGTGATAGCTGGAATCCAAGAGGGTTACTAATGGGACATCTCTTACATAGGAGGGTAGTACACAGTTGTCAATTTTGATATATCTTTTAAATACATCAAGCACACCTCATTTTATTGTGCTCTGTTTTATTGCATTTCTCAGACAGTGTGATTTTTACAAATTGCAAGTTTATGGCAACCCTGTGTTGAGCAAGTCTATCACCACCATTTTCCCATTAGCGTTTGCCTAATTTGTTTGTGTCACTGTGGGAAATTCTTGTATTTTAAACTTTTTCATGAGTATTTGTTAAAATGTTCTGTTATCAGTGATCTTTGCTGTTACTGCTGTAATTATTTCGGGGTGCCATAAACTGCACCCACATGAGACAGCAAACTTCATATTCAGTGTGTTCTCAACTGCTCTACCAACCAGTCATTCGCCCAGCACTCTCCTTCTCCTCTGGTCTTCCTATTCCCTGAAACATAATCATCTTGAAATTAGGCAAGCAAACAGCCCTAAAAAGGCCTGTAAGTGTTCAAGTGAAAGGAAGAGTCACACATCTCTCACTTTCAATAAAAACTTAGAAATGATTAAGCTGGGTGAGGAAGGCATGTCAAAAACCCAGATAAGCTGAACAGTAGGCTTCTTGCACCAAAAGGTTAGCCAAATTGTGATTACAAAGGAAGCATTTTTAAAGGAAATTAAAAGTTCTACTTCAGTGAACACAAGAATGATACAAAAGAAAACAGCCTTACCGCTGACTGGCATGGAAAAAGTTTCCATAACCTGCATAGTGGATCAAACCATTACAACATTCCCTCAAGCCAAAGCCTAATTCAGAGCAAGGCCTGACCCGAATCTCTTCAATTCTCTGAAGGCAGAGAGATGTAAGGAAATAGCAGAAGAAAGGTTTGACATTTGCAGAGCCTTGTTGATACAGTTTAAGGAAAGAAGCCGTCTCCATAACATAAAAGTGCCAACTGAAGCTTCAAGTGCTGTTGGACATGCTTCAGCAAATTATCCGAAAAATAGAATTAAGATCATTAATGAAGGTGGTTACCCTAAACCACAGAGTTTCAGTGAAACAGCCTTCTATTGGAAGCCTCCTATGAAACTGCTTTCTTTTGGAAGAAGATGTCATCTAGAACTTTCATAGTTAGAGAAGAGAAGTCAGTGCCTGGCTTTATATATTCAAAGGACAAGCTGGCTCTGTTGTTAGGGACTAATGCAGCTTATGAGTTTAAATTGAAGCCAGTGCTCATTTTCCATTCCAATAATTCTTGGGCCTTTAAGAATTATGCTAAATGTACTCTGCCTGTAATCTAAATATGGAACAACAGAGGCTGGATGACAGCATATCTATTTATAACATGGTTTACTGAATATTTTAAGCTCACTGCTGAGACTTAGAATTCAGAGAAAAAATAATCCTTTCAAAATATGACCGCTCACTGAAATACACCTTGTCTCCCAAGAGTTCTAGTGGAAATGTACAATGAGATTAATGTTTTTATGCCTGCTAAACACAATATCCATGCTGAAATCCATGGATCAAGGAGTCATTTCGATAGTCAGGCCTTAGTATTTAAAAAAATACATTTTATAAAGCTATAGTTGCCATAGATAGTGATTCCTCTGATGGAGGAAAAACTTCTAGAAGTAATTTACCATTCTAGATGCCATTAAGCACATTTGTAGGACATCTGGGTTGCTCAGTCAGTTGAGCATTTGACTTTGATTCAAGTCATGAGCTCATGGTCTATGAGTCCAAGTCTCACATTGGTCTTGCTGCTGTCAGCCCAGAGCCCACTTTGAAGCCTCTGTCCCCTTTTCTCTCCTCCCTTCCCCCACTCATGATCTCTCTCTCTCTCTCTTTCTCTCTCAAAAATAAATAAACATTAAAAATTGTGATTCATGTGCAGAGGTCAAAATATCAATGTAAATAGGAGTTTAGAAAGTGATTCCAACCTCATGGATGACTTTGAGGGGTTCAAGACTTCAGTGAAGGAAGTAACTGCACATGTGGTAGAAATGGCAAGAGAACTAGGAATAGAAGTGGAGCCTCAAGATGGGACTGAATTACTACAATCTCATGATAACACTTGAATATATGAGGAGTTGCTCCTAATGAACAAGCAAAGAAAGCGGTTTCTTGAGGTAGAATGTATTCCTGGGAATGATATTGTGAAAATTGTTAAAAACAAAACAAAACAAAACAAAAAACCCAAAAAACATAGTACCTAGTATGTTGGATAAAGTTAGTTGATAAAGTAGCAGCAGAATTTGAGAGGACCGGCTTCAGTTTTGAAAGAAATTCTACTATGGGCCAAATGCTACCAAACAGCACCATATACTACAGAGAAATCATTCATGAAAGAGTCAGTTGATGCAGCAAACTTTATTATTGTGTTATTTAAAGAAATTGCCACAGCCACCTTAACCTTCAGCAACCATCCCTGCTGGTTAGTCAGCAGCCATCAANCAAAAAACCCAAAAAACAAAGTACCTAGTATGTTGGATAAAGTTAGTTGATAAAGTAGCAGCAGAATTTGAGAGGACCGGCTTCAGTTTTGAAAGAAATTCTACTATGGGCCAAATGCTACCAAACAGCACCATATACTACAGAGAAATCATTCATGAAAGAGTCAGTTGATGCAGCAAACTTTATTATTGTGTTATTTAAAGAAATTGCCACAGCCACCTTAACCTTCAGCAACCATCCCTGCTGGTTAGTCAGCAGCCATCAACATTGAGGCAAGAAACCTCCACCAGCAAAAAGATTATGACTCATTGAAAGCTTAGGTGAGGTGAGCAACTTTCAAAAATGAAATGTATTTAAGACATAAACGTTGTTTTTTAAAGACGTTATTGTACATGCAATCGACTATGGTATAGTATAAATATAACTTTTATATGCATTTGGAAACAAAAAAATTCATTTGACTTGCTTATTTATTGTGGTTTGGAACTGAACCCACAAGGTCTCTAAGTTATGCCTGTGCAAGTTACATATATTTCCTATGTAAAATACTCTTTCATTTATACAAAAAGCAAACTATGTATACATGCTTTCATATATAAGCACACTAAAAATTTCATATATTAGATGCTTCTGATTAGGGGAAGACTGTTTTGAAGAAGTAAGAGATTTTGAAACATAATTAGATATTAAACAATAAGTTAATAAAATCATTTAAAAATAAATGTTGAAAAATACTACTGAAATCTCATCAAATTTAGAAGTCAACTTAGAAATAAGCATTGAAAAAAGCAGGAAACTAGAGAAAACAACAATAAAAATCATGCCAAAATGCATATAAACTAAAATAACCAATAACTAAAATAAAATGAACTAAAATAAGTAATTATTATTTTGGAAAGATTTAGGTAATCAGTAGGTTAAGGATGTCAATTCACTAAATTCTATATATTCAATTAAAGTTCAAAATAATTTTTATTGGAACTCAAATGTATTTTCCAAGTGTTATGGAAGGGCATAAGATAGAATGATTTTGATCAAAAAAAGAACAAATACTGTGACTTGCTCTATCAAATATCAAGAGCAAATAAAGATATATCAATTACATTGATATGTATATCAACATAAGGCCATTGTTACTGCCTTATAGATATACAAGGATACCTGTAAACAAAATATACAACTAAGAAATAAGCCTACATAGTTAAATGGGCTGTCATTCCTGCTTAGGATGAAAAAAATGGGCAATTCAGTAAGTTGTGGTGGGGCAATTGATACTCTCATAACAAAAATCCGTTCTGAAGGTTGGAAAGCACAATTCTAAAAGTTAGAAGGAAACTGATGAAAATATCTTCATTACTTTTGGGGAGGGAACAGTTTTCTAAACAAGTTGAAAACTGAATCTGAAAAAAGAGATTAGTAAATTCAACTAAACTAAACTTTTAAAAATTTGCACATCCAAAGATAACAATAAAAAAGAAAAAGGCAGCCTTTGTACAGAATATTAATATTCAGAATGTATAAAGAATTCCTATGAGTCAATTAAGAAATACAGTTCTACAGAAGACTATTCTAATCATACATAGACATTTCCCAAAAGAGGAAGCTGCGTTATCAATAAACAAATGAAAAGATGCTCTACCTTGCTAGTAAACAGGTAAATACAATTGAAACCACAGTGTTATCACACACTCAAGAAATTAGGACACATTAAAATATTGGGATACATGTATTAGTGGAAAGGTAGAATATTGTGAACACATTAACTTCCTTGTGATACTATAAATCCTGCAGCTGCCTTTTTTTAAAAAATTGCAATTAGGTTAAAAATGCATACATACTTTTACCTAGCAATTTCTCTCCTAGGAAGAGTCAAATTTAGATAACAATATTCAGGTACAAAAATGCTCATGGCTGTATGTTTTTTGTAGTTGAAAAATTTAAAAATCCTGGAGGTGGCACAAATTAATAAATGCAGTGAAATGACTTTACATATACTCAGAAACTCTAAGAGTGAAAAAATAAAAATATGGAAAGATAAAATGATGCAATTTATATAAATTTCATACTCAAGCACTGTGTAATATTTAGATATACACGCATGTATAGCAAACATAATACCTTTCTAAGACTATTTACCTCTGGGAGATAGAAGAAAGGAATTCAGTCAGGGAGAGTATCTTCAGTTGGGTTGCCTAGGAGCAGAGGTCGAGATGGGAAATTTTGTAAAAGTTACTTATTAGGGGAATTGTCTTCAGGGAAGGAAGGTGAAGGAAGCAGGAAATGGGCAGGAAGAAGAAAGCTAAACAACAACGTCTCTGCTGGGAAATAGATTCTGCCTGGTCCTACAGGAAGACTGTACAAATTGTACGTTATTGGACACCACCGCATTGGTTGCACCCTGATGCCTCATACCCCCATGTCAGTTGTTGGCCAACAGTTGCTGGTAGGTAACTTCCTAAAAGAGAAGGTTGCTTTTTGGCAAGCACAGTCCTCCAGAAAATGGACAGCTGTGACCTTTGCAGGTAATATAACAGCTAGTTGATGGATGAACTCACTGGTCTAGTGAAGGCAATCTGGGTGGGGTACCAATAGCATCTATTATAGCCTACTATATGTACCACTTAGATCTTCTTGCTTGTCACATTTAGTTTGCTACATTCAAGCACAGCTTAGGATTCTGGTAGGCCACAATTCCCAGGAAACATATATCAGAGGAATGTTTGTGACCTGAGGCAGATGTCAGATACCTATGAGACTGAATCAACATGAGTGAAGTCTTCCACTGATCAGATAAATGGCGCACATAGTAAGGATAAGATGGCTGCCTCTAACAACTGACGTTCATCATAAAACAAGAACCTCAGTCTTAAAAGCTAGCTGCAGAAAACTGAATTCTCTCCAACACATTAATGAACATGGAAGAGGATAGATACTTCTCCAGGGCCTTCTGATAAGAGAACAGTTCAGCCTTATGAGACTTCCATCAGCGAACCCAGATGAGCCCACCTGTATCTCTGACCTATAGCATTATTGGCTATAAGTCTGTTCATTTCAATCCCTGCATTTGAGAACCTGGGAAATTACCACTGGTTGAATCTATACCCCCAAAGGACCTACTAAAAGGGTCCTTTTTAGGGTCCTCAGGATCCAAGCCTGAGCCACAACTCCATTTATTGCCTGATTCCACTTATTCTCACTTTAACAAGGGAATCATGAGGGTACTTCTGGCTCCTCAGATACTGGTGTCAGATAATACTCTATTCAGCAGCCCTAGAAAGATCTGAGTATTCCTCTTCTCAATGTAAATAGCTGTAGGTCTCTTGGGGGGAAAGAACTGAGGAAATGAGCACAGTATACAGTTAGCGTGCTGTTTCAGAGCCTTTAGTGAGGGCTTGTTCCCACCTTCAGTAATGGGTTCTGAGTTTGCGGAGTGGCTCAGGTTCAGAAACTGGGAAAAGGATTATGATTTTCCATTTGTATAGCTGACCTCAGTCTGCTCATCTGTTCTTGATTTCTCTGATTATATATAGTAAGAAATAATCTTGTTGGTCACCCATTTAATATGCCTCGGAGAAAATCATGTTCTACAAGCCATGACAATAGATCCCTGCAGATTCACCTTTCCTGTTTGCTGTTCTGACCCTGCTGCTCATTACGATAATTACGTCCATTGCTGTTTGGAGGTCTTAGCATCTCATTGCTATTCAAGAGCCCTCTACTTTAACAGTAGTCCCAGCATGCAGACAGCAGCCACTGGTGAGCTTCTCAACAGTGCTGGTGCCCCTTTGCAATCTGCCTTCCTTTTTTTCTGAGGTAAATGGAGTGTGCTCCAGGCTCTTCCAAGAAACACAATCAACTATTGTTTTGTTAATTCTTAAAAGGTAGAACCATTCTAGAATCTCCTCCGCATTGAGTTTTGGTTTTGTTTTATCTCTTCCTCTGTAGTCTGAATTGGTGATTCTGGCACCTCTACCTTATTTACTTTGGGCCATCACTTTTCGTAAGCTTCTGAAAGCCATACTCAGCAGTGTATTTGGCCGATCTCCTCAAGGATGTTAAAAACTTGTGTCAAAGGAGTGTGTCCCTATATAGACAAACTCTCCCCTATCAAGTTCTATAATTCTCTCTTGAGCCAACAGCCTCAGGATTCATTCCCAGGCATATTCTTTCCTGCTTGTAAAAGGTAGCCAGGTTCTACAGCTCCTTTGATATAATCTCAGTCCTTTTAACAGGCCTAGAATGCTGCCAGTCAGATTTTGCTGAAATTTGACCAAATCATGTATGGTTTATGGGGGTGGGGGTGGGAAGCGGTGGGCAAAGAATGGAGGAGAGAGCAGATCCCAGGGAATGCAAGCCTTGTCTTTTAGGGTATCAGATTACCTGCAGTATCTGGGGACTCTGCATGGTCTTTAAGTAAAAAGATCCCCTAACTTCAATAAAGGGATGTGGGCAAATTCTGCTGTCATGTGGGGTTCAGGGAAGTCTGGGAGTTCAACTCTACTCAAGGGCATCTCTCCTGGATATGTGCATCTACAGTCTCAGGGTTTGCAGAGATTTCCTTGGCTATCATTACTCTGTGAATAACTGGACTTTTAAAAATGTTATATGTATTTTTAAAAATCTGTCTTGTTTTTTTAATTTGTAAGACTTTTGCTCCTATAGCCCTATGTTCCTAGAGATGACAAATGGTTACTGGGGTTAATTATATCTTGGTTTGGGAACTGCCTTGTCAGTTTCCATGGAATTTTTCTTTTTTTTTTCAAATTATATTCTGAAATGCTTTTCTGTTTCAAGATGGTTGATCCTTTCCAAAATGGACCCAGATGAAAATGTTTATATTCTGTAAGTGCTTCTAGGAACTGACAAGAAAAGACCCAGGATTACTCGGACTTTATGTTGACATCTAAGGGAAGATGAACCTATTCATCTAGGCAAGGTTGAAAGTTGATGTTTAATGTTTAAAGTGTAGTTACAGAGCTCACACTCAAGAGGACCTCAGACCTAAAGATAAACGTGGGGTAAAAGTGTCACAAAAGGGCAAATGGTCATGCAGTACTTTGGTTTTTATTATAGCCATTTGGAAAAAAGAGAATCATATTGGAGAACAATAGCTGACACAAATGGTGAGCTGATTCATTGTATCATTACTTTAAACTTATCAGAAATATGAAACGATTTTCATGGCCTTAAGCAAGAATACTGGTAACGTGGATCTGTAGTGTTGCAGAGTTCTGATAATTAATAGCACTGAGATCTTGAACAAATTAATTAATCTCTGTCTTTGTTTCCTCTTTGGTGTCATGGGGATAATTCTATCCTCAGTAAACTATTGTGAAGATTAAATGAGATGATATGCAATAAGTTTATCCCAGTGCCTGGCAACAATTAGCACTTGAAATGATATTTTTAAAATTAAAATTGCTCCACTCTTTTTCTCCTACTCTGGATGCAATTCTGGGTAGGCTTGATGCATTTGGAGCTGCTAAAAGAATTCTGTTATGATATTCAGGGAGATTCCTTTTGAAAGCAACAGAAACTGACTCTTACTGGTAAGCAGAAAAAGGATTTTATTTAATGGGTAGTTCATGGAATATTAAGGTGTCTGAAGAATCAAACTTAAGACTCAGCTTGCGGGGACATTGCCCAGGAACATGCCACGAAGCTGGCTTGCTGACCAAACTGTTGTCACCCCTCTGCCCCTACACCCTCCTGCCGGGAAGTGCAGCTACTTGCCACCCTACTGGACTCATTTCCAAGCCAGGAACGCCATCTTGTAACCACTGACCCTCAGAAAGGCAGCTGTCTCTGCTATTACCCTCATGGCAAAATAATTCTGTGCAGATTCTTTGGGTGACTTAGTGCTGAAGTAATTTTTTGTATTAGTGAACTCTGATCTCATTAGTTGAGCCTAAACACCAAAGATGAGGGAATTGGGTTTTGTGGTCTTGACCTTAGAGAAGCTCAAATCATAAAGGTGGGAAATCTCCAAAATAACAAGGATTTTTAAAAGTTGCTAAACAGCCAGAGAAATAAAAAATCACCAATTATAAATCACTGTGGAGAGGGATTTTTTTAATGCTGTGAGCAACTACTGTTTAATAAGAGCTGTGTTGATGGACTTGTTCTTCTTTAAACAAAATTTTAACCTTTATTTTTGAAAGAGAAAGACAGAGCGTGAGCAGGGCAGGGGCAGAGAGAGACAGAGACACAGAATCTGAAGCAGGCTTCTGACTCTAAGCCGTCAGCCCAGAGCCCAGTGTGCGGCTTGAACTCACGGACCATGGGATCATGACCTAAGCGGAAGTAGGATGGTTCCAGCTGAGCCACCCAGGTGCCCCTGATGAACTATTTCTTAAGTGAAGGGTCTGTTTGATTTGTGGTGGTTTGCCCCTGAGCCAGCTCCAAACATTTTGGCTACTTGTCTCATGGTGTATTAGAATCCACTTAATTCCCTTGCATCATTCAGTAGAACATTTAAAACACTATGAAAAGGCAGCATAGTAGATACTGCTATCTTCTAAACTATTTGTATGTATGATAAATTTGGTTAATATTCATATTAGGATTTCACACTTAGAGTGATGATTCTATTCAGCACGAAGTAAAGGAAAATGACTTATATAATAATGACATGATAAGGTCGCAAATAGTAATGAGTTGGTGTTAGTTAAAAACCTCATTTGGTTCAGCATGTTGAGATATCAAGGGCATGAGTACTACAGGACATGTCCTGTCACAACAAATGCTACACAGTGGAATGAGGGAGTCATAGAAATGTGCTATTAAACTTTCAAAACCAAAGGAGGAAATAGTAGAAATGGTTAAAAGTTTGGTCTTTCTGTTAATAGAGAATCTAAAATTATTCCTTTAAAAAGAACATATATAAGGAAAAAAATCTATAAAATTATGCCCAAAGTCATAACTCAATAATCCTGAGATGGAATCTAAAAATATCAAGCTAGTAAATATTTTACCTTTACTACATAGAAAAAAAGAAATAGCATTTTCCCCCTTATGGGCCAGTGCATAAGAAGATACTTTTCCCTTAAGTTACTATTAATTTTAATTTCTTGAACTTGGTACTCCCGAACATTTGTTCCTAATGTGCACTGGAGGTTCATCTATTTTTAATGATAGTGAATGATACAGATTTTCAAGCGAAGTTAGAAGAACTGAAGTTAAATGTCAAATTTACTAATGCCACAGCTGTAAATGAACAAGATTTTAACTGAAACAAGAACTTTTCTCTCTTCCGCTTCAGCTGCCTAATATAATCTAACATTAACATTAGTTGGTTTGTTTCTACTATGCACGTTCAGTCCCCCTTATTTTATGAGGAAGAGTAAGTTGCTGCTTTGTAAAAGTGAGTCAGTTGACCAAGATGACAAGATTAGTTTGTATCAAAAGCAAGACTTTGGACCCAAACAATCTGAGTCTACAACTTCCTACTTAAAACAGGAAAACTGCTAATAGTAATAATAGAGTTGTAAGTTGTCCATGGGTCAGGGACTTTTATAAGCACTGTAAAATATTATTTAAAGTTCACAACAAAACTATGAGGTAGGTATGATTATCCCCATATCACAGATGAGCAAAAAGAGTCACAGAGATGTTTAAGTGACTGGCCCACAGTCGCACTACTAGTAAATGGGCAGATCCAAATTTTGAATCAGGCTGTCTGGCTCAGAACCCAGGCTACTAAATGCCCCTCTCCCTCAAAAGTAAATTGGCTTAAAGGAATATTTCAGATTCTGATGTATTATGTCTAAAGTCTGAATATCAAGTTAGAAATAACTTTTTTTAATTGGTTTTGCCTTAAAATGAAAGACGGGTGATAGAAACTGGTGTTACACTAGTGAACAAGGTAGATCCACAAACCACACAAATTTTATTTTATTTTATTTAAAAAAAATTTTTTTAATGTTTTATTTATTTCTAGGAGAGAGAGAGAGAGAGAGACAGCGTGAGCAGGGCAGGGTCAGAGAGAGAGGGAGTCACAGACTGAAACAGGCTCCAGGCTCTGAGCTGGCAGTCAGCACAGAGCCAGACGCGGGGCTCGAACCCACGAACCGCAAGATCATGACCTAAGCGAAAGTCGGACGCTTAACCGACTAAGCCACCCAGGCGCCACCAAACCACACAAATTTTAAAAGCTCATGGCAGACAACTGGGAGAGACCAGAGAGATGACAGGAAAGGGTGTTATTATAGAGAAAATCCAAGGACCTTTGGGAATTCATTCAGGGACATGATTTAATATAATAGCCAGAGAAGGTCTCTTGGCTTATATAATGTTTAAATTGATATGTGAATAATGGGAAGGTGTTATCCAGGGGCTTGTGGAAATGAAGATCAGGCAGATATTAAAGGGGTGATGGTAGGAAATAATAATTTATTAGAGGAACTGAAAGCAGTTTCATACAGTCGCTCTGAAGGGATACTGAGTATACTAATATTTGAGGGTAGAAAATGTGTTGAGAAGAATTCACGGAGGGAATTTGAGATGTGTGACTTTTATCCCAGTAAAAATGAGAAATCATCAAGGAAGTTTTAACAAAGTAATGATCATCAGTTTTGTGCTTTAGTAAGATTGGCCTGCAGAACGGAGGAATGATTATAATGGAGCCAGACTAGAAGTGGAGATAAGGTGTAAGGCTGTTCTGAATGACCAAGCAAGAGATCCTGGTGGGGCCTGTCTGAGGAGGCTTTCACTGGGGGAGAGAGAAGTAAACAGATGGTGGAAATATTTAGGAGGTAGGATTTATCATTGTGGCTGCATAGATCAGGTTAACACTTAATGTAGCAGCTAATGCAACACTAATTTCTAATCAAGTTACTGGGATAAATGGCAGTGCTATTTACTGAAACTGGGAACACAGTACGCAGGTTTTGGGGGAGGACGGTGAGCTCAATTTTAGAAAGAGAACTAAATGGATGTGTCAATAAGTAATAGAGATGATCAGCCAGAGAGGGAATTTTAGCCTGCGAATGAACATTTTGAAGGCATTGGTTGTATACCAGGTATTACTAGGGAGAAATTCTAGAGAGATTACTCATTTCTTTTTAAAGAGCCACAAAGACAAATGTTTCATAGGGTCCCAAAACGTGGCTTTTAGCCAATTAAATACAGCATATTTTTATGTAATTATACATGTTGCAGTGATCTTTTCATAAATACCTTTTTTTTAAAAAATATTTTTATTTATTTCTAGGAGAGAGAGAGAGAGAGACAGCGTGAGCAGGGGAGGGTCAGAGAGAGAGGGAGACACAGACTCTGAAATAGGCTCCAGGCTCTGAGCTGGCAGTCAGCACAGAGCCCGTCGCGGGGCTCGAACCCAGGAACCGCGAGATCATGACCTAAGCGAAAGTCGGTCGCTTAACCGACTAAGTCACCCAAGCGCCCCTCATAAATACCTTTTATCAATATAGTAAATTCAGTGTTAGAAAACCTATTTTATTTTTTATATTCTTGATATCTATTGCATTTTGAATTGCTCATTCTGCTTTATGTTCTCTAACATAAGAACTTTAGTATTGAGATCCAAAGAGAGGAGTTCCAAAGAATCAAGGTGACAGTTTCCTCGTACGGGAAAGAATGAGCATGCTATCCTTGTGACGACTTTGCCTGCTTGCAGTAATGAGTGAGTGACTTTGAATTATACAAAGGTTAATTAACCGGTCATTGTTGATGAGAGTATAACTCTGCTGTGGGTCATTTGTGAGACACAGTAAGCACAGGGAAGATTTAACTTGCCATTCCTGTTTCAGGCCATCCTTTGCGGTGAACACAATTCTAAATTCCCTCTCTGTTAAATTTGGAATGCTGCCCTATGTATGAATTAGCAGAGTCTAAACAGCTGGGTGAATGTACAGATTAGATGTGCTAGATTTACCCAAAGGCGCTAGTGTCTGTAGAGATAGGAGTTTGAAAAGTGTTTAATGGAAAAATGGCTCTGAGAAGGTCCCTGCCATAGCAGGCCAGAGTCACACTGATTGGTGAAAAAGAAGGGAGCTCCTGGGTGGCTCAGTCTGTTGAGCATACAACTTCGGCTCAGGTCATGATCTGACATCACAGTTCATGGGTTTGAGTCCCACGTCAGGCTCTGTGCTGACGGCTAGCTCAGAGCCTGGAGCCTGCTTCAGATTCTGTATCTCCCTCTCTCTCTGACCCTCCCGGGCTCACGCTGTCAATCTCTCTCTCTCTCTCTCTCTCTCTTTCTCTCTCTCAGGAATAAGTAAAAATCGTTTAGAAAAAATTTTTAAAAAGATGAAAAAGAAGTTTCACAAAAAGTCAAGCACTCAGTGGTAAGAGAGAGGCCCAAATCATTTGAAATGCACTGAAAGGTTTGGCAAAGGATAAAGGTATTAGGTTAGAAATTAAAGATGACGTATTATTTGCTTAAATGGTGGACTCTTCAAACGGTTGTGCGCCAGAGGCACCGCATTTCACAGTGCAGGCCATAAACCACACAGCTGTTCGATGTGAACGGTGCCTCCTGGATGTCAGCCCAGCCTGAATGGTCACCTATTTCTTTATGATTTTGTGAAGGATTCTACTTGTAGAAAACCATTATTTTTAGCCAAATATTTCACCTTGTATGAATAAGATACAAAAGAAGTAAAGTCCAATTCTACAAAGCAGTATCATACATTTTTATAAACACTGAATGCACAGTTTAGGGAATTACAAATGTATTTTTCAGTGCACAAATCCTTAATATATAATTTTGAAAAATCTATATTAAGGATGTTGCTCTATGGATATAATACATATATACTGTCTTGTAATACTTTATGTATTTAGAGGTTTTAATTATTCTACTCAGCCAATTACATAGCCAAAATTATTCTAAAATTGTTGAAAATGTCAATTCAAGTTAAGGTGACAAAATGACATTTGACTGGAATCTATTATAACTGACATTGTGGTTCTTTTGATTTATTTTCAGTGCTGAACACAGAGATCATTTGTTTTAATATTCCTCTTCTCTGGCAATGTAATAAGAGCCTACTAAGCCAAGACATAAATAAAATATGTGCTCATTTCATTAATATTTTCATGATTAGCTGTTTGGGGATTTATGGATATGTTGTAGGGAAGTAAGATTGAACTAGAGTATAGATTCCCCCCAGATAGAGCCAGATGCCATGCATTTTTGTAAATATGAATAAGTTGTGTTCATTGTCAAATGTTTTATTATCACCATAAATACTCAAATTCCCTTGTTTTATTAGTCCATGGATAACAAAATAATACAAAATGTAAGATTGCTTTATTTAAAGGTGTCTCTCATAATTGTTGTGTAGTGGAGAAGAAGATACATTTCTATGCTGTAAATCTTTTTGTGTATGTGTGTGAGGAAACTGAAAGAGAAGAAGAAAGGAACTCCCATTTGTTATCCTGATTTTCTTATACTTTCTTGTATTCTCAAGTCTGTGTGCACGCGCGCACACACACACAAACACACCAACAGCATTTGCTTAAATCAAAAATATCACCTTGCAATTTCAAGATTTTATTTAATATAGTTTGGGTTTATGTTGTGATAATTTGCTTATGGTTAAGGAAGTCAAAGCATATATAGTTTTAACATGGATATACTGTATGCCTTATGTCTCTGATAATTTGTGATTTCTCATTTTGACAGTTAAGCACGTTATAATGCAAGAAATGGTTTCCTCATGTGTTATCCATGGGTTAGTGAGTCTCAGAGATAATACCACAAATATTCATGGACTAGAGAGACAAGAACCAATCAGAAGGACTGGTGCTGATTACATCACAGTGGGCAGAGCACCTGGATGTCAGTCAGTCCCTGTACCTCTACCTTATATGTGACATGAGATACATATGAGAACTAAAATAAACTAAATAAGACAATATATTGAAAGAACAAGGAGAGAGTGTTTAGCAGAAGTGAGCCAAGTTAAGAAACATTAGCTCACTGCTTTATTTCATTATTTGGCTGACCTCTCAACATTAATTGAAGAATGTAAATTAGAGAGCATGGCATTTAAAAATATTTAGGATTGAATCAAGGACTGATAAGATGGATGGATAATTTCCAAATCTTGTTTAAAGCTGGCTAAAGGCAAGGTAAACTATTGCAGAAATAAAAGTTTCTGTGTACTATGATGAAATTTATAGTATAAATTCCATGATAAACGGAGGACATAGAAATCAATATATTTTCTGCTAATCATGACCTCTCCTTGTGCTTATCTGCAATTCCTTGATTGCTAAAATAAAGGTTGACAAGGTAATGCCTGTGCATAAAGCACATTATCATCTCCTTGGAAAATCTTAGTGGAAGACATAGTGACTAGGACTGTATTTTCAGGTTTTACTTTATTCTTGAACACTAATGGTTAAATTTCAAAAGCATACTAAAAACATTCAATGAAAACGACAGTTTATCTCAAGAACAACTACAGATCTCTCTTGACTTACTGTAGGGTTATGTCCTGATAAACCCATCTTAAATTGAAAATATAAGTCAAAAAATGTACTTAATACATCTAGCTTACTGAACATCATAGTTTAGCCTACTTTACATTAAACATGCTGAGAGTACTTACATTAGCCTACAGTTGGGTGAAACCATCTAACACAAAGCCAATCTATAATAAAGTGTTGAAATCTCATAGAATGTATTGAATACTGTACTAACAATGAAAAACAGAACGGTTGTTAGGTGTATCCTGGATTATCCTCACGATCATATGGCTGGCTGGGATCTGGGGCTCACTGCCCCTGCCCAGAGTCATGGAAGAGTATCACACTGCATATCATTCGCCCAGGTAAAGATCAAAATCCACAATTCAAAGTTCAGTTTCTATTGAATGCATACAGCTTTTGCACTGTAATAACACTGGAAAATCTTAAACTGAACCATTTTAAGTTAGGGACTGTCAGTACTGGGGAGAACTTGCTGTGGCATGTTCAAATTAGATATTAATCACAAAAGAATTTGTTTGGCTTTTGAAAAGGGTTATTGCCCAGAATTCCATGACAACTTCTATTTAAAACTTCTGTTACCAGCTGTAGATATCCATCCTACACAGCAGTTTAAATCTTTAAAGGCTGCTTATATCATTAGTTTCTCATTTGTAGAATTTTCTTCTTTTTCTAACAAATTTATCATTCATTTACAAAAAGGGAGTAGCAAAGGAGATTTTATTAAATTTTCCTATTAAATCAATAAAATGCTTAAGAGTAACCTTTTGAACCTATTCTCTTTTTGGCAGGGGGGAGGGGAGTATTATAACAAACCTGCTCTTAGAGATTGCTGCTCATAGAGATGTTGACTTATATATAGTAAAATAAAAGATGTAAAATACCTATTAAGTATTTTTATGTCTAGCATTGTTCAAGTAATGCTATTTTACATGATAAATGAGGAGAAATGGGGCATAGTAGAGATGAACTCTCTGTTCATCAAATTCAGTTATTTTGCCTTTTAGATTCAGAGTGCAATTCCCCTTGCCATGAAATGTGGCACGTGACCCAGTTCCTGACAATGGCATGTGGGTGGAAGTGATGTTGCCCTTTTCTAAGGCCTGGTGCATAAAAGCCTTCTGTTTACCTTTTACAATCTCTTTCACCTAATCCACGGTGGAGTAACAAATGTATTGTAGCCACATTTTGAAGATGGTAGGGCTACTGACTGCCTGGATCCCTGAATGATGGTAGAGCAGAACATTTCTGTACCAAAACAAAAAGTACCCATTCCTGTTCTGTACAGTCATTGGGACAATTTACGTTCCTACTAGTAATGGATGGAGAGTTCTCTTTCTTGCGTCTCAACTGAAAGCATGATGTCTTAATCGGAATCTTTTCTTCCAGAAACCCTGGCCTTAATTTTTGTCTCCCTAGCAATAAGCGATCACTGGACGTTCTGTCTAGGTTTGGGGGCCTCTTTAGCCTTCACTCCGCTAATCTCAGTTTCCCATCCCATGAAATTTTGGAAGGAACAAAGCTCAAGTGAAAATTCACCTCAGCATACTGCCTCATTTTTCTAGTATTCCCTTTTTCCCTAGGATTTTGGCCTCACACTTTCCGGCTGCTTTGGTACCTACATTCCAACTACTCCCTCCTAGTGCCGTGGATTGTCGAAAGCTCTGCTTGATGTTCAGTTTCGTAGATGCCACTTTCTTTTAGGATTCTTTGCCTCATGCATGCAGACTAAAAATAAGCAGCTGTCTCATGGAAAACGGAAAAGGAAATGTCAGGTTCACTTCAGTGATGTTGCCCTTTCTCTGTGATCTTGATGCCTCCAATCCAGATGCCTTGATGGCTTCGTAATGCCGTTAAGAAAATCTATGTCTTTTTTTGTTGTTATTGTTTATTTTCTATTTTACTTGTATTTTATCCAAATACTATGGCTATTTTGATAGATTTGGACTAAAACAAGCTCTTTTGTCTGTTTATCTAGAAACAGAGGTCTCTTGATTCCTTTTCAAATATGTGTGACCATCTCTTTGTAGAAGGATAATAATTTATTTACCTTAGTGCTGGTATCATGATGGGAACATTTTTATCTGAGGCCATAAGATTGTATGCCTCAAACACGAGGCCACTTCAGTCACTGTATGGTCATGCTCCTCTACATGTGCTCTGTGTTCCTCTTCTTCTTCCCAATATTGCCCTTGCCGTATCCTCCTCCCAACTGCAACATGCTTTAAAATAACAAACAATGGATGTTTTCCAATAATGACAATCTGGAAATACAATGCACAGATTGGCAGTTATTCAAGAGGCTGAGACACAATTCTGATATTCAAAATACCTACAGTTTTAAATGAGCCTGTCATCTCTACAGGAGGCAATCTTCCGTCCATTTAGAGAAATCTATAATATTGTTTAGTCCCATAATATCACAGTTATTACATGTTTCTTTAACAAAATGGAATTATACTTTAAGCACACATTTTCCAGCAAACTCCTCTAGGTTTACTCATAAAAATATTTCTATAATTTTATTAAAAACATTTTTATGTTTATGTAACACTATGCATGTAAACTTCTCTGGGCAAATTGAGGGTGTCAGGGGCATAACATGATTGTTTATATGTCCCTTTCTGTGGTTTGGTAAAGTATTAACTACATGTAACAGATGATTACAAGAAAGCTCATGTGTGAAATAAAGTAATAGAATGTGTAATTTCTGAATTGCTGAAGAGATCTTGATGAGTCCTAGAGGAAATATAGTTACCATGTTCACCTAGGTCACATACTTTCACATCCTTTAAGCTTTCCTTGACTCTATGTCTTTCTTGTGTCTAAATGTTACCATATTTATGAACATTTAATACAAGTAAAGGATTGTATTAGGCAGTTACGATAAAATGGTGTTTGAAATTTTTGATTAAGTTTTTCTAGGTATAGATTGCATATTTTGCATTTTTCTTATTTAAAATCCTATATGTAGATGGCTGAGTGTTTTAAAGCACATTATATATATCAATCTTTTTATCTATTGCTGTGTAATGAACTACCCCAAAGCTTAATGACTTAAAACAACAATTTATAATTATCTTTCATAATTCAGTGTGTTGACTGGGCTCAGCTGGGCACTTCCTATTTATAGCCTCCTGTGGACGTAATACTGAAGGCTCAGCTGGGCTGTATGCCCAAGATGGCTCACGTACGTGGCCTATGGTTAATACTACTAGCTGGGGATTGTTGGCTTCTCATGACTCAGGCTTCTCATGGAAGGCTGGCTGGGCACAACCAGATCGTGTGTGTTCCAAGAGAGCAGAAGTAGAAGCGGCCAGTTTATTAAGGCCTGGGCCTGGAAACTGGTGCAGCATCAGTGCTTCCATATTCTATTGGTCAGTGCTCCTCAAATAGACAGAGTCTATCCTGATCCCATGGGGAGATATATAGATGCCACCTCTCAGAGGGAGGCATGTCAAAGAATTTGTGCCCATTCTTATGCTACTGTGTGTGTGTGTGTGTGTGTGTGTACACACATATATATGTGCATGTGTTTGTGCATTGCATTAGTTTCACAATAAGTTAACGCATGGTTATTTTAAAATTTCAAATATATACAGGGGTGCCTGGGTGGTTCAGTCAGTTAAGCGGCTGACTTCAACTCAGGTCATGATCTTGTGGTCTGAGGGTTTGAGCCCCGCATCAGGCTCTGTGCTGGCAACTCAGAGCCTGGAGCCTGCTTCTGATTCTGTGTCTCCCTCTCTCTCTGCCCCTCCCCTGCTTGCTCTCTCTCTCTCTGTCTCAAAAATAGTAAACATTAAAATAAATTTTTTAAAAATTTCAAATATACACAGTAAAAGTGAAAACTTTCTTTCTTCCCCTCTGCAAATTGAACTCTTTTTTCAATTATTATTATTATTATTATTATTATTATTATTAGTTCNTATTAAGTATTAAGTGTTTCTGTATATTAAGTATTAAGTAATATTTTGGTTTTGTTTACTTTTGGGTAAATAGAATCAAGTCTATATTTTTCTGAAAATACTATTTTCACTTAACAGTATATTTTAGATATTGTATGTATATATAAAATACATTATATGCATAAAATTTTAAATTACTACCTAGTATTCATTAGAATGGATATATTTATTTTATAGATAATACTTTATATTATTTATAGTCTTTGATTATTGCATGCAATATTCGTTTTCATTCCTCTTTGTACATATGGAAGAATTTCATTAAGACATATACTCAAAGTGGAGTTGCTAAGTTGAAGAATATTAATACAACAAAAACAAAAGATGCTATTGTCTATTCTTCAAACAGGTGATGCCATTTTTACTCTTTCTTGAGCCCTATATGAGAATCCATCTTTTTCTTATCATTGTCAACTCTGGATATTATCTGTGTTTTCGACTTTTTAAAATTTAATGAATGAAATTGTAACTGTGTGTGTTTCAACTTTTAATCCATTGGTTATTGGTAACATTTTGTATCAAGTCAATTTTGTATTCTATGACTTGCCTATTTTTATAATTTATGTATTTTCCTATTGGCTATGACCTTTTTTAGTAATTTAAAGATACTGTCTACAGATTCAGTACACTATTTTTGATTTCTCTGTCATATATAATTTCATCAAATGACTATATGGGGACTTTATCTTGTTCCATGGCTTATAAGTCACTGGCGTGAATGTGTTCTTGTGGTCTCCCATACCCATGGGGAGATAAGAGCTAATTTCAGATTGATAAAGGTTTGTGATATACAGGATTTGGACCAGGAAAACAGGCTGTGCATGGTGAAAGATCAGATGAATATGCCACCTGGGGTGCTAAGACTGCCAGGCACTGAGGGCACCTTTGTGGTGAATTAGTTAGGCAACAGAAGCCACAATTACTCCCAGGTACCTTTGAACGTAGGCATATAATTGTGCCTGTTTTTTAGTAGTGAGATGAAAGCATAAACAAACCTAAGTCGTCATTTTTCTCAGTATCTGAATGTGAATTAGATTTTCTGATCTGATCAATTTGTTTGATGTAGTCTATGAGATAGGGAAGAATTGACATTATGCTTTAAGTGGATGGTGTGTGAGGGGGAAAGAACAAGATAAGCATGTATTCTGAAAATAATGGATTTTACCTTTATGTTCATATTCATTGCTAGGGGGAAGGACCCACAGTATTCCCACTAGAGCAGGAAGCTCTTTCTGAAGGAAATTAGAGAAAGGTTTTGTTGTGGGAGGCTGATTAAATGATGCTAAGTCACTCTCTGGAGTGTTGTAAATGATAAAAGAAAAATTTCATAGTGGGAAAGTGTTGGATCCTGCCTCTATAAACAAGTGAAATGTTCAAGTATTGGCCTGGTGGTCTATAGCAAAGAAGACCATGCCATGGGTTGTCTCAGTTGTGACAGCTTCATGGATCTGCCTAGAGACTTGAGAGGTTAAACTGGGCTTCCCAGCAAAACCACTGCATCCTCTATACTCTGCTGTCCATCTGTGGCAGATTGGTTGTGGTAGAGGAGTGTTTGTGAGTCAGAATCCTCCTTCTTAAAAGTATACCCCTGGCTAGAGTTTTCAGAGAAATTATAGAGCTCTTAGTTAAATTTGAATTTTGGGTAAACAATGAAAAATTGTAGTATGTTTCTCCTACAATATTTGGACATAATTATACTAAAAGTTAATTATTGTTTATTTGAAGTTCAAAATTAACTGGCTGTTCTATATTTTTATTTGCTAAATTTGGTGACTCTACCCCTGGGTTTTATTTCATATAGTTTCTTCTCTTGACCAGCACCTTTAGCTGATTTAGAACTGGTGCAGAACAGAGAATTATTTACCAGCATCATGATTCCAGATTCCTTACAGAAGTCTGTG
Source organism: Crocuta crocuta (assembly GCF_008692635.1). NCBI lineage: Eukaryota > Metazoa > Chordata > Mammalia > Carnivora > Hyaenidae > Crocuta > Crocuta crocuta. The sequence goes on from NW_027528818.1 coordinate 7,153,096, forward strand.
GAACTTTAAAGTCCATGTAGACCTTTGATTGCAGTCATTGGCCTTGTTCATGATATAACATGAAGTTTAAAAGAAAACCTTGGGGCGCCTGGGTGGCTCAGTCGGTTAAGCGTCCGACTTCAGCTCAGGTCATGGTCTCATGGTTCATAGGTTCGAGCCCTGTGTCAGGCTCTGTGATGACAGCTAGCTCAGGGCCTGGAGGCTGTTTTGGATTCTGTGTCTCCCTCTCTCTCTGACCCTCCCCTGCTCACACTGTCTCTCTCAGAAATAAATAAAACATTAAAAAACAAGAAAATCTCTAGACTTCCTCTGGTTTCATGAGTACATTGCAAGGACTGAGAAAGGGATGTCAGTTTCAAAAAGCAGTCTACATGAGCAGCTACCTGCGGTTTGCTTCCTCTGGTGCAGACAGCCCATAATGGCACAAGTGGAGTGGAGAGAAGCAAAATATGCATCTGTGTTATTTCCTCTATCAAGCTATGTTACCCACCTGAGCACTGAGAGGAAGTGGTCAATACCTCAATCTTAGACGGTTTTCACATAAAAATCACCAAAGAACATGAACTTCTCCACTGAGGATTTAGTATTATAGGACAAATATGCAGATCAGACATTCTGAAATTGCCTGAGCTCCAAAACTGAAGGAAAATACAAGCCAGATTATGTTGAAAAGGTAAAACTATAAGGAAAGGGGTGCACATCCTTTGAATGGAGGTGCAAATGTTTAACTCTCCAATTATAGAATTGCCATTTGTGTGCACCATCAGGAGAGGCTGGTTGTCAACATGCGCTAGACACCCATGTTGAGAACCAAGGGTAGAATCTTTGAAGAGTATGGCCAAGAGGCCCATTGCACCAAAACATCCAGTAGTCTTATGATATGGAAATGACATTGAATGTGGAAATTCATAATTATATTTTCTTATATAGTAAGAGGATGGATCCTGGAATGTTAATGTGACCTCCTTCCCATCCATATATAAGAAACCCCATGAGCCATTAGTTCAGACTTCCCCCTAATGGGCTTATCCTTCACTCCATGGAAACTAAGATTGCAAAATTTTAAGAGTGCCTCCTTGAGGAAGTGGGAAGGGACCATCTGTCTCAGATTAGAGCCTGAAGTGGGGATTCTTATTCAAGTGATTTTCCTGGGAGGGTATTCTCAGTAGAAGGGAGGTAGGAAAGGCAAAAAATGATAAGCAGAGGATGTGAAACTAACTTTATCCTGATCCCAGAGGAGACTCAGGAGCTAATTACACAACAGAGTGGATCCAGCTTTGAGACTGGTAAGAAGAGTGGCTAAGGGTGATGGGCAGCCTTCATTTCACACCAGTTGAAGTGCTGGGAAGGGGAGATGGGGGAATTGACCTTCCACGGCACCTCCCTTGAGCTGACATCAATTCTCTAGAGAAAGGGACAATGTGAGCCATTAGTAAACAACATCCACAGATTGTTAGGATATGAGTCACTACCCTGCTAAAGGGGATCTCCATGGGCCCCAATAGCATTTTTATACCATCTCATTAGTTGTTTCCTTGATTTTATATATGGTTTTTCCTATAGGTTTTGCTGATTCTGTTTTAAAACTGTCTACTCATTATCAATAATATTGGTCCCAATCTAGCCTTGGGACTAGCTCTACCCCAATTCACCCAAATATCTTAATTTTCCTGCCAATAACCTAAGGAGATTTTATACATAGATTGGATTCATGTGCCTTTGACTAAACGGAAAATTCCATCCACCAATTTCATTAGTCAACATCTATAGAAATCTAAGGACTTTCTTATTCTTATATATTTTTTCCTTCCCAGTGTTGTTAAGATCTGTTCTCACCTGTGTATTTAATCATTCTTGTACTACTTTTCCTTATAAGAAGAAAATCATGCATATTACTGGTTCTACTCAAAATCACTATGTAGATAGGTTTGCTAATTGACTAAGATGAATTTTTCACCATGAGATTCATTAGAATTGCTAGTCTTTCCTTCCTTATTAACATATTTAAGACAAAAAATATAAAATAAGTCATAAGGCCAGTGAAGAAAAAAGATAAGATACTTAAAGTGGATGGTAAACAGAAATAATCTGAGCTGGCTTTAACTTTAAGAATTTGTATAAAGAATTTGTCTTGCGAGGCACCCGGGTGGCTCAGTCGGTTAAGCACCTGACTTGATTTCTGCTTAGGTCATGATCTCATGGTAGGATCAGGCCCCATGTCAGCCTCTGTTTTGACAGTATGGAACTTCCTTAAGATCCTATTTCTCTCTCTTTCTCTCTTCCCTACTCTCTCCTCAATAAATAAATGAATATCTATTTCTGAAAACCGAACTAATAAAATATCAAAAACTTTGTGTATCTATGCTAAAAAGTATCAATTTAATCAACCTTTTAAAAAGTGTTATAAGAAAGTGAATGTCTCAAAAAAATAATAGACAATTGCTTAAAATTTAAGTATAATAAATGTACCTATACTTAAATACAGAAGCCTAACAAAGCATAAGTCTATAGTTGTTGCCTACAGCCATTTAATATTGTACAATCCAAATAGGAACTTACCTTCTAATAATCATACCATAACAGTAAGGAAAATAGAATCATGTTATTAAGACACCCTTCTATGTGAAGTTCTTTTATTTTTAAAATAGTTTATATTATACTTTTTCATTTACGAAATGGAATAAGCCCATAACACATTTTCCACCCATTTGGCATACTTCTTATGGAAATTGCATGAATAGTGCTTTTCAAATATCACTGTGAAATATAAGTAGTCATAACTTCATGATTTTCAGATCTCTGTGGGTAAGTGAGGGTAATGCACCCTGATCTAATATTCTCTGACTAATATACCTTCCTCAGTATTGTGACTCTACACAGAATTTTAACCTCAGGTTAAACCACAGATTCCACAGTGCCTTGTTCATATTCTGGTCTTTACATACATACAACAAAGGCTTTCCCTTAAGCTGTCTACAAGAAAGCCTTTAGAGCTGGGGGAACATCAATCACAGGCAGGCCAGTTTCAAGTAAAATTAAATCCACATGGGGCCCTGGGTTTTTCAGGGTAGAGTGGTCATGACTTGCTCTAGCATAGTGGTTCTCAACCTTGGTTGCATTTTGGGATCTCCTACCAAGATTTTAAAATGTACTGCTTCCTGGGTCCCATCCCCACAGATCTTGATTTCATTAGTTTGTGTGTGGTCTGGACATTATAATTTTCAAGAACTCTGCAGGTACTTTGAATGCACAGCTAAGAATTCCCCAGCCACTGGGAAAGTTTAGATGCATCTGCCTGAGATTTTGTTAGGGACTCTACTTTCCAGCTGCTAACATGCTTGAGTTAATGCACCAAACAGAAAGGCAAACTTCTTTAGATTCTGCTGTGAAGACTATTCTTTCAAAGTCATAAAGGTTGGAAGATCTTTTTAGAGTGGTGAACTTGCAGCATTTACTCTGTAATTGATTGTAGTCCCCTCAACTCTAAGAACTGCTTGTATTTCTTTGTGATAAGTGGATTGAAATAATATACTTTTCCAACTCTTTATTTTTTTATGTCACAGATCATTTTACTTGTCACAGATTTTTTAAAAAATTATTATTAATTGCCACTTTAGAGGTTATGCCTCACAAATAACTTTCTCAAAGCTAACATTCTTTTCTCAAAGGATGACAGTATCCTTTGATTAATATTGTTTTAAAATGGTTATTATCCCATGCAAACATAACTAACATTTATTGGATGTTTACTGTATGTCAGTGTTTTAAGTTTTTATTTTACTGATGAGGAAACAGGAAGAAAGAAGTGGTAGATGCTGCCAATAGCTTCATTAAATGGATACAAAATTTATAATCTATGGTCAGTTACAGAGTAACAAACATACATATGTGAACCTATCAACCACCCAGCATGAGAAATGCAATAGCATTCCTATGTTCCTATAAATATATATATATACAATTACTATATTCTGTGTTATCTCACATATATTTCTCTAATACTATTTCTTTTTCTACATTTTGAGTTTCTTTGAAATCTCTTGTGCTCTTTTCCAATCCTATTAGCTTTCTCATGCCTTCTATAGATAACTTATATCCTAAATATTATTTTCTTGCTTTTTAGTTTAACACATATGTGTTTATCCCTAAACAATACATTTTTTATTACAGTATATTTTTATTACAGTATATTTTTATAATTTGTATGAATCAAAGCACTACATATGTACTGTTCTAGAATTTGATATTTTTATATAACAGTGTTCTAAATTTCATTTGCATATTGCTACCTATAGCTGTATTTAATTTCTTCATCGTATATTAATGTAACACAATTTACCTTACTGCTTTTGAAATATGTCTGATTGTTTTTAGTTCATTGTTTAATTCCTATTACATATATTGTTACCTTAATATTGTTACCATATATCTGCTTGCTCTAGGGTGTATGTCTAAAAGTGGTATTCCAGGGGCGCCTGGGTGGCTTAGGCGGTTAAGCGTCCGACTTTCGCTTAGGTCATGATCTCGCGGTTCGTGAGTTTGAGCCCCGCGTCGGGCTCTGTGCTGACTGCCAGCTCAGAGCCTGGAGCCTGTTTCAGAGTCTGTGTCATAGATTAATTGACAAAAAGTATGGGTTTATTTCTGGGCTCTCTTTTCTATTCTATTGATCTGTGAGTCTGTTTTTGTGCCAGTACTATATATTTTTTATTACTGCAGCTTTGTAGTATATCTTGAAATATTGAATTGTGATACTTCCAGTTTTGTTCTTTCTCAAGATTATTTTGGGTATTCAGAGTCTTTTATGGTTTCATACAAATTTTAGAACTATTTATTCTAGTTCTGTAAGAATTACTGTTGGTATTTTTATGGAGATTGTATTGAATTTGTACATTGCTTTAAGTAATATGGAAATTTAAACAATATTTTTCTTTCAATCCATGAACATAGCATGCCTTTCCATTTGTTTGTGTCATGTTCAATTTTTTTCATTATTAGTATTTTATACCTTTTATAGTACAAGTCTTTTCTTCCTTAGTTTATTCCTAGGTAGTTTATTCTTTTTGGTACAATTATTGATGGAGTTGTTTTCTTAATTCATCCTTCTGGTACTTTGTTATCAGTGTATAGAAACACAATTGTTTTCTGTGTATTACTTTCCTATTGGCCAAGTCTACTGAATTAATTTATTATTTTGTAATAGTTTTTAGGTGGAGTCTTTAATGTTTTCTAGACAGAGTATCATATGATCTGTGAATAGTGACAGTTTTACTTCTTTCTTACAAATTTGGATGCCTTTTAGTTTTCTTGTCTAATTACTGTGGCTCGGACTTAACAGTACTTTGTGAGTAAAAGAGATGAGTGTGGACATCCTTGTTTTCTTCCTGACTTTCGAAGAAAAGCTTTCAGTTGTGTTTTTTTGTTTTCGTTTTTTTTAATCATTGAGTGTGATGTTAGCTTTGGGTTTGTCATATATGGCCTTTATTATGTTGAAGTATGTTCCCTCTAAAACCACTTTGTTGAGAGTTTTATCATGAATACATGTTGGATTTTGTCAAATGCTTTTTTCACATATATTGAGATGTTCATGATTTTTGTCCTTCATTTTGTTAATGTGGCTTGTCATGTTGATTGATTTGGAAATATTGAATGATCCTCACTTCCCTGGAATAAATCGCACCTGATCCTGGTGACTGGTTCTTTTAATGTATTGTTGAATATGGCTTGCTAATATTTTATTGAGGATTTTTGCATTTGAGATTGGCCTGTAGTCTTCCTTCTTTCCTCTCCTCTTCCTTCCTTTCCTCTCTTTCCTTTCTTTTTTTTTTTTTGTAATGTATTAGGTTTTGGTATTGGGGTAATTCTAGCCTCATACAATGTATTTGAAAGATGTCCTTCAATTTTTTGGAATAGATTAAGGAAAACAGGTATTAAAGTTTGTGGGTTTGTTTTTTTTAATGTTTGGTAGTATTCACCAGTGAAACTATCTAGCACTGAATTTCCTGATTCAGTTTTGGAAGAATATATATTTTAGAAATGTATCCATATCTTCTAGATTCTCAAACTGTCAGGATACAATTTTTCATAGTAATCTTTTATAATCCTTTGTATTTCAGTGACATTGGTTGTTATTTTTATTTCTGATTTTATTTATCTGCATCCTCTTTTTTCTTGATCAATCTGGCTAAGGTTTACCACTTGGTTTTCTTTTCAGAGAAACAGCTCTTAATCTCAATCATTTTTAAATTGCTATTTTAGACTGTATTCCATGTGTTTCTACTCTGATATTTACTATTTCCTTCCTCCTACTAACTTTGGACTTTGTTTTTTCTTCTTTCTCTAGCTTCTTTAGGTGTTAGGCTATATTGTTTGAGATTTTTCTTGTTTCATTTTTTTAAGTGCTTATTTATTTTGAGAGATAGACAGACAGACAGACAGACAGACTGGACATGCATGAGTAGAGGAGGGACAGCAAGATCCCAAGCAGGACCACTCTGTTAGTGCAGAGGCAGATGTGGGGCTCAATCTCATGAACAGTGAGATCATGACCTGAGCTGAAATCAAGAATATGATGCTTAACTGACTGAGCCACCCAGGCACATCTTTCTTGTTTCTTGAAGTAGGCTTGTGTCTCTATAAAATTTTCTCTTAGGATACTTTTGGCATATCCCAATGATATTAGACTGCATTGTGTTTTCATTTTCATCTAAGTGCCCTTTCTTTTTCCTTTTGATTTCTTCATTGACACATTGGTTGTTTAGTAGCATGTTGCTTAGCTTCCACAGTTTGTGATAATTTCCATTTTTTTACTTATAACTGATTTGTAGTTTTATACTACTGTGGTCAGAAAAGATACATGATATTATTTCAATCTTCTTAAATGTATTGATGTAGTTTGATGGCCTAATGTGATCTATCCTGGGGAACATTCTATGTACACCTGAAAAAGAACATGTACTCTGTTGTTTTTGGATGGAATGTTCTATATACTTTTATTAAGTTCATCTTGTCTAATGTGTCATTTAAAGACACGATTTATTTATTTATTTATTTAGCCTGGATAATTGGTCCTTTGATGTAAGTGGGATGTTACAGTCCCCGACCATCAATCTCTCCCTGTATGTCTATTAATGTTTTGTTTATATCTTTGGGCAAATAGATATTTACAATTGTTATATATCCTCTTGTTAGAGTCACCTCTTTATCCTTATGTAATACCCTTCCCTGTCTCTTGTCACAGTCTTAAACAGACTTTGGTTTAAAGTCTATTATGGCTCTTTTCTTTCTTCCATTTACATGGAATATCTTTTCCGACCCTTCATTATCAGCTTGTATGTATCTTTAGGTCTAAGTGAGTCTCTTATAAAGAGCATATAGATGAGTCTTTTTAAAAATCCATTCTTCCACTTCATCTTTTGATTGGAGCAGTTTGACTATTTACATTTAAAGTAATTATTGAAAGCTATGTACTTATTCCCATTTTGTTAATTGTGTTCTTGTTGTTTCTGTAGTTCTCTTTTTCTCTTGCTCTTTCCTTCTGATTGATGACTTTCTTTTAGTGTTATGCTTGGCTTTCTTTTTATTTTTGTGTGTATCTATTATAGGTTTTGGTTTGTGGTTACCATGAAGTTTACATATAACATTCTTATTGTGTAGCAGTCTATACTAAATTGATGGTCACTTAAGCTTGAACACAGAACTTCCTTTTTAACCATCCCCCCACATTTTATACCTTTTTATTAATAAATTTATTCTAGGGGTACCAAGATGGCTCAGTTGGTAGAGCATGCAACTCTAGATCTCAGGGTCATGCATTCAAGCCCCATATTGGGCATGGAGGCTACTTAAAAAATTAATTTTCAGGGGGCCTGGGTGGCTCAGTCAGTTAAGCATCCAACTTCAGCTGAGATCATTATCTCACAGTTCATGAGTTCAAGACCCACGTTGAGCTCTGTGCTGACAGCTAAGAGCCTGGAGCCTGCTTCAGATGCTATTTCTACCTCTCTCTCTACTCCTTCCTTACTCTCTCTCTCTCTCAAAAGTAAATAAACACTAAAAAATAATTTTAAAAATAATTTTCTAATTATTTTTTTCCTGTTAAAGAAGTCCCTTTAGGGGTGCATGGGTGGCTCAGTTGGTTAAGCGTCTGACTCTTGATTTCAGCTCAGGTCATTATCTCATGATTGTGACATCAAGCCATGCGTCGGGCTCTGCACTGAGTATAGAACCTAATTGGGATTATCTTTCTCTCCCTCTCTCTCTGCCCCTTCCCAACTCAAACTTCTAAAATAAATAAAATAAACATTAAAAAGACTCTTTAGCATTTCTTGTAAGGCTAGTTTAGTGGTGAACAACTCCTTTAACTTTTCTTTGGGAAACTATCTTTTCTTCAATTTGAATGATAATCTTGCCAGGTAGAGTTTATTTGGTTGTAGGTTTTTTTCTTTCAGTACTTAGAAAATATGCCACTCCTATCTGGCATGCAAAGTTTCTGGTGAAAAATCAGATGATAACCTTAGGAAATTTTCCTTGTATGTAAACTTTTGCTCATCTCTTGCTGCTTTAAAAAATCTTTGTCTTAACCTTTGACATTTTAATTATTGAGTGTCATGGTGTGGGCCTCCTTGAGTTTATCTTTGGCAATTTCTGTGCTTTCTGAACCTGGATGTCTATTTTCTTCCCCAGGTTGGGGAAGTTTTCAGCTATTATTTGTTCAAGTAAGTTTTCTGTTCCTTTATTTGTCTCTTTTCTTTTTGCGACCCTTATTATGTGAATATTTGTTTACTTGTTGTCCAAGAGATCCCTTAACCTATCCTCAGCTTTTAAAATTCTTTTTTTTTTTTCTTTTTGCTGTTCAGCTTGGGTGCTTTATAATACACTGTCTTCCAGATCAATTCTTCTGCAGTCAATGTACTATTGATTCCCTATAGTGTATTTTTCATTTTAGTTATTGTATTCTTCAAGTCTGATTTTTAGAAAATATTTTCCTTTTGTTGAATTTCTTCGATTCTTCTCTCCAGTCCAGTGATCTTTGCAATCATTACTTGACACCCTTTATTATGCATGTTGTTTATCTTTGTTTCATTTAGTTCTTTTTTAATATAAATTTTTATGTTTATTTTACACAAGGAAAGACAGTATCAGCAGGAGAGGGGCAGACAGAGAGGGAGACACAGAATCTGAGGCAGACTCCAGGCTCTGAGCGGTCAGCACAGAGCTCAGCATTGGCCTCCAACATGAGATCATGACCTGAGCCAGATTCGGAAACTTAACTGAGCCATCCAGGAACCCCTCATTTAGTTCTTCCTCAAGGTTTTGTCTTATTCTTTCTTTCAAGATATATTCCTCAAGATATATATGCTTGACTTTCCATATTTGTTTCTGTGAATTAGGCAGAACAACTACTTCTCCTAAATTTGAAGGAATGGTCTTGTGTATTGACTGGATAGACTATGTATGTCTGGCAACTTTGGCTGACTGGGTGGAGCTGTTCCTGCTGTGGGCTCAAGGTCATGAGGCACTCTGTGCTGAGACTGCTTTAGTGGGATGTTTGGATCTGAAGTGGTATAGGCCAGTGTGGTCCCAAAGTTATGGCACATAAAGCACTCCAGCAGGACAGCTGAAGTGGGTACAAGCTGAGGTATCCCTCCACACAGGGGGTGCCCCAGTGGGACAGCTGAAGATGCAGTGAGGCAGGAGCCAGGGATCCTGGGCGGGGGGTGGGGGGGGAATCTGTGTACGGTGGTCTCTAGCTGGACAGCTATAGCTACACTGGGCATGGGCTGGGGCAGTCTCAGTGCTCTTCAATTTAGAGGGCACCCTTCCAGGACAGTTGAAGCTGAACTGGGTATGTGTTACGGTGTCCCAGGGTACTTATCACAGGAGCACCCTTCTGAGGCAACTGGAGCCAAGGCAGGTATACCAGGGGTATCCTGAGGTACTCCATACATTCCATGCCTGGCAGAGTGACTGGACCTGTCATAAGGTGGGTCCCACCTAGTGGGTCCCAGGGCACTTCATAAGGGGTGTCTTGGCAGGGCTTTTGGAACAGAGGTGGGCACAGGCCAGTTCTCGGGGTGCTCCATGCTGGGACACACTGGGGGGATAGCTGAAGTTGAAGCAGACATGAGCCCAGAAGTTCCAGAATGCTTTTAGCTGGGGGTGACTTAGAAAGCCTATGGAAGCTAAAGTGATGTGGGCCCAGAGTGTTCTGGGAGCCTTTGCACCTGCATCATCTTGGTGTGATGGCTGCAGCTGTGGTGAGTGGTGACCAGGGGTGTCCTGTTGGCCATGCCCATGTCTTCTTTAGAAAAATGTCTATTCAGGTCTCCTGCTCACTTTATAATCAGATTGCTTTTTAGTGTTGGGTTGTATAAGTTCTCTATATATTTGGATATTAACACCTTATCAGATACATCGTTTGCAAATATCCTCTCCCATTCAGTAGGTTTTTCTAGTTGATCTTTTATTTTATTTTTTAAAATTTTTAACGTTTATGCATTTTTGAGAGAGACAAACATAGCATGAGTGGGGGAGGGGCAGAGAGAAAGGGAGACACAGAATCTGAGCTGTCAGCACAGAGCCGGATGCGGGGCTCCAACCCACAAACTGTGAGATCATGACCTGAGTTGAAGTCGGACACTTAACCAACTTAGCCACCCAGGTGCCCCTCAGTTGATCTTTTAAACAGCAGCTGTTTTCTGTTCCCCAGGTTATCTGGAGCTGGTGTGGGCTAAGGTCCCAGGGCTCACTGATAGGTAAGGATAGGTATGGTGCCTGGACCCTGCTCCTCTCAGCATTATTAAAGTGGAAAGGGAACACAAACCATGGCATTCACCTGCTCCTCTAACCCAGAGAGAGGTCCAGCAGCTCCCTCAACCATTTGGTGGAGTTCTATGGTTAGATTTTTTATCTACTAGTTGCTCTTTTTAAACTCTTGCTTTTTTATGTGTCCTATAGAGATAAATCTGCTTCTCATTCCTCAGCACTATCCTACTCCATTGTAGTTTACACCATTGGGGTAGGGATTCCGTTTGTTACTCACTTTGTCTATCTTTTGTTCTGCAGAAACTGGTTTGTCAGCCCTTCAGTTATTCTTGAGGAGGAGTTGCTCTCTAAATAGGTGTAAATTTGATGTGTCGGTGGAGGGGGTAGGTTTAGGGTTTTCCTATGTCACCAACCTGGACTGGAATTCTTCAATTGAATTTTTAAAATTAATCTGTTCAGTGAATCACTTTCTAATATTATACCAACTTGAAATCCCAAGATAAATCCAATGGACTCATAGTGTATCTTGATTTTATATATTAAAAGAGTCATTCAGGATTATTTATTCTGATTATTCATTCAAGATTCTTGTCTTCATATTTATGAATGGAATTTACTTGTACTTTCTCATTCTCACACGTTCTTATCTGCTGCTAGTAACATAATGCTGGCTTCACACAATGAGTTAAAGAGGTCCTGATATCTCCTTTACCCATTATTCTCATTTTGACTCTTTATAGAGTTCCAATTGTCTTTTGATTACTTGATAATCCTGATAAGTAATATCACTAAGGTTTGTGGGGTCTGGTGAAGGAAAGATAATTATGGATTGGATCTTAAATGGTTATTGTAGCACTCATGTTGTCAATTTCTTCTTCAATTTTAATGAATTTTACTTTTCTCGAAAGTTTTCCATTATAGCCTTTCAAATTTATTAGAATACATTTTTTATCACTCTTATTATAGGTTTTTAAACAGTCTTTAAATTTCTTTCTTTTGACTTTTGTCCTTTTGGTTTCAATGTTATGATTTTTTTTATTATTCCTTGCTCTATATTCTTCTGGTGTAATCTGATGATCTTTTTCTTTTATTAGTGGATTAGCCCACTTATTTTAATCCTTTCTACATTACTGTTTCATAAGCTGAATCCTATAAGCATTTCCTTATGATTCACATTTAAAATTTATTGAGTATAACTTATCTTTGATTCAGGATTTATTTAGATTTGCATTCTTAGACTTCTAGCTGAATGGGAAGTTTTAGTTATTTAAAATATTTTTAGAGTATGATGTTTTATGCTAATCATTCTCAGTTTGCAGAAATTTATACAACTTTTCATTAATACTTGATGTATGTTTAAAATACTTCTTGAGGAATATGTTCTTTATGTCTTTTGTGCTAAGCTTAATACTTTTATTCTTTAATTTTTCAAAAAGTTTTTGGATTGGGCTAATGAATCTATCCACGATAGCTGTGTTAAAAATCATATTGCTGTGGTGAATTTGGGAATTTCTCATGGTGAATTTGTGACTTTCTCTTTGTAATTCTATCAGTTGGTTTTCACTTTACAAAACCATTATTTTATGCATAGGAGTTTAGAATTGGTTTTTCTTACTGGAAAAATCAGATGAATTATCAATATATGACTCCACTTATTTTTAATACTGTTTTTTGTTTTCTATATTTATAAAGCAATACTAATTTTCCTTTGGATCAAATTTTCCTGCTATATTATTGTTTGATTTTTTTTAAATTTGCAACTTTGTGACTTTCCTTTTTTATTGTAGGCTTACCATGTATTGTTCACGTATTCTTATTTTTCATAATAACTATACATTTGGATTTGTTCTATTATCTTCCTTGGACTCTAATGGAAGGTCTCCTTCTAAGTGTCCTAGTAGATGGTCCTAGATTTTGTGTCTTGTTCTCCTGTCCTTGACAGACATATAAATGCAAGGTTCAGAGTGTACGTAACCAGCCTATCTGAAATTGCTGAGAAATACAAAGAAGTATTTCATCTTAAGCTAAATGTACTTAGCAAACTCTAAATACTCAGTAAGCTGAAAGATGTTAGTAAAAAAAAAAAAATGTGTTAGAATATAGAATTGATTTGGGATACTTAGAAACTGCATGCTTTAAAAAAATGTTTATTTTGAGAGAGAGCGCACGTGGGGGAGGAGCAGAGAGAGAGAATCCCAAGCAGGCTCCAGGCTCTCAGCGCAGATCCCAAGGTAGGGCTCAATCTCACAAACTATGAGATCATGACCTTAGCTGAAATCAAGAGTTGGACACTTAACTGGCTGAGCCACCTAGGTGCCCTAGGTTTTTTATGCCCACGTGTTTTTATTAAAAAAGAAATGTGAACTACTGGTTATGAACTCATGATTTGACTAAAAACAATTATTTGTGCTGAAGTTTTCTTCCTAGCTTTGTAAAGTAGAAATACTGCTGCCTTCCCTTCCTGGTATTGAGTTCTCTGCCATCTTTGGGCATGCCACTGCTGCTTGGGCCAGTGTATCGCAGTTTTGCTACATGCTGCCATCTCTGTGCTTTTCTCCTTTGTTCTGTGCCAATAATAACAGCTGCTGCTGTTGTTGCCTTCTTTCCCAGAGGTTTTTTATATTTAGGATGGCAACAGGAGTAAGAAAAAACTGCAGTGATTTTAGAGAGTTGATAAATGAACAACAGAAAGCTAGACCTGGAGTCTAGCTAATGCTAGTCTAGGTCTCTAGTGAGACCTGGAGATCTCACTAATGCTCTCACCACTTTCCAGTGGTCCCTAGGGGTGATTTCTAGTTTCCCACCCTCCATGGAATCTTACTTCATGACTTGGCCTCTTTTCCTTCTCTTACCACACAACTGTTTCAAATTTTATTGATGAGCTGCAATTCAAAATCTCTATTACCTTCCCTCATTCCCTCTTTTTAAACATTGTGGTGCACTTTATTAAAACATACAACTAAGTGTATGGCTTGCACTCTTATACATGTGGACCCGTATAATTACCAGCCAGATAAAGATTTTAAAAATTTCATTTCTACAGAAACTTCCCTGTCCCTCCCCAGCTAGTACCTGTACCAACTCGCCATCAGAGCCATTCACTCTTCTTTTACTACTACCAACTAGTTTTGTCTGTCTTGAATTTGATCTAAATGGAATGTACAGTATTATTATTTTTCATTTTTAAAATGTTTGTTCATTTTTTGAGAGACCTAGAGCACAAGCAGGGGAGGGGCAGAGAAAGGGAGACACAGAATCTGAAGCAGGCTCCAGGTTCTGAGCTGACAGCACAGAGCCCGACGCGGAGTTCAAACTCATGAACTGAGAGATCATGACCTGAGCCGAAGTCTGACACCTAACCAACTAGTCAAGCCATCCAGGCGCCCCATACAGTATTATGTATGTGTGTGAAATTTTTTACCTATCTAAAATCATCCCTTATACTTTAATGTGTGATGAAGGGAAAATGGAGAGATAAGAACAAACAAAACTAAACCAGGTTTATTTAAATGTCCTAGTCAGGATTTATAAGTATATACTTTCTAGTAAAATTCCCTCTACACATGAGAGGGACTATGGACAAGTCAAAAGTTATCATTATATAAGCACAATAAATGCATATGGCTTAAGAAATGAGATAGAAACCAAATAATGACAGCCATATTAAACCTTATTTCAGATCACTAACAAAGTTGTAACTGAAAAGGAAAATTCCATGAATATTATCACATAACTTGACAGCAAGTTTAAAAGCAGAGGTAAAAATGAACCATAAAAATGAATTTATAAAAGTGGGGATATTTGTGTCAAATCAAATTCATATCTAATCCTAAAATATCTTAGGAAGGATAGAAGTTGGTGCTCTTTGAATCTCTCTTTATTAAATATCTAAGCCATTAACTTGCCCGCAGAAATCTTATACAGACTTAGCAAATATAGACTTTATATACTTTTCTGGGAGAGCTTTACATGCATTGGTAAGTTCTTGTGTTCAGCTACTTAAATATAGTGAAGGAAAGCATTAAATTATTATTTTCTACTATTAAAAGCATTAAATTCTTAAAATACACGGGAAGAAAAAATGTAAAGTGTATTATTTCTTCTCAGTGCTCTAGCATCTGGGTATGTTACTTTTGTTAAATGTATTTAAAGGGTTAAATCAAGTGGGTTAAGGAATGCAGAATAGAGATTCCTATTTTTTTGTGTCCAAACTTAATCCTTTCACTACATTAGAAAGACATTCTTTTCCATCATCTTCTCATCATTTTTAATCTTTCAGCCACCACACAAAACATTTTTTCTCATCCTTTTCTATGCCTTAAGTAACATTCTCAGAATTAAGAATAGCTCTTCCATTGCCCTTTAACCCTTCATTAGGATTTAATAGAAGCAAATTTATGAATTAATTTACATTAATAGATAGGTATTACACAACATTTATGAATTTTGAAGTTTTTTTTTCTGGAAATAACATTTATGTTTAATAATACACAGTTTAAATTAAAAAAGGAGATTAAAGGCAAAAACATAATTTTATGCCTCTGTGTTAGGCAGTATTTTAAGGGCTTCCTATATAATAACTTGTAGAATTCTCACAACAACCCTCTGTGTGCTATTGTGGTTTCAAATCAAATATTGGTATACAGAAATAATGCATCACTTCACAAGGTCACAGATTTGGCAAATGGAGAAGCCAGGTTTCAGACTTCAGCGCCTATGCACTTAGCTGCAATCCCACCTTTAAGCAATAAAAGTTTAGTTTGGGAAACATTTACTATTGCATACTACTAAGATGCAGGAAGTCTCACACTAATAAATAACCTGTCATAGGGAGAGCCAAGAGGTACATTAGTTAAGCTTGCCAAATATTTATAACTAATAAACCCTAAAGTCTCAGTAGCTTACAGAAATTGATGTGAGGATGGGGCAAGGGAAAGACTGATAAATGGGTTTCCTTTTTTTTTTTTTTTTTGGAAAAATGGTCAATTCAGTTCTAAGAATAGCACTACCATTTTGGTGTGTGTTTTCTACAAACAAGGATATTTTCCCACAAAATGATGGAAAAAATGAAACATTAACTTATGCACATTACTATCATTGAATCCTCAACACCCTTCCAAGTTTTGCTAATTGTCTTAATAATGTCCAGGATCACACATTACCATTAATCTAATTTAAATTAAATTTAGTTAAATTTAAATTTAGAGAGAACATGAGCTGGAGAGAGGGGCAGAGGCAGAGGAAGAGAGAATGTTTGTTTTTGGTTTGGGTTTTTTTGAGAGAGAGAGAGAGAAAGCATGAGCTGGGGAGAGGGGCAGAGGAAAGAAAGAATATCTGTGCTGAGCATAGAGCCTGACTTGGGGCTCAATTCCACAACCTTGGGCTCATGACCTGAACTGAAATCAAGAGTCAGATGCTTAACTGACTGGGCCACCCAGGTGCCCCTGGGATCACACATTACTTTCGTTGTCCTGTCTCTGTAGTCCTCTTATAACATATCTGCAGCTGCCCTTGACTTTCATGGCCCATGTAATTTGCTGATTACATGACTGTTATTTTGTAGAATGTTCCTTCGTTTGGGTGTGTCTGTTTCCTCATGATTTGATTCAGGTGATGCATTTTTGTGAGGAATGCCAGAGAGGTGATGTAGTCTCCTTGTATTCTATTGATGGTGTATGATTATAGTTTTCCTTATTACAGCTGATGTTAGCTTTTTGGGTTTTTTCCCCTAGTTTTAATGAGACAAAATTAACATTCAGCACTATTTTAGTGTATACAGCATGCTTTGACTTAACATATATTGTGAAATGATTACCACAATAAATTTAGTTAACATTCATCATCTCATATAGATTAAAAAGCGTATTTCCCCTTATGATGCGATCTCATGCACTATATTCTTATAATAACTTTCAGTATATCATACAGCAGTGTTAACTATAGTCCTCATGTTGTACATTACATCCCCATGCTTATAACTGGAAGTCTATACCTTTTGACCACCTGCCTCTTACTCCTTCTCCCTCACCCCCTGCATCATATCTCTTTTTCTGTGACTTTGCTTTTAAATTCTAAAAATAAGTGAGATCATACACTGTTTGTCTTACTCTGACATGCCACACTTAGCATAATCCCCTCAAGGACCATCCATGTTGTTGCAAATAGTAAGATTTCCCTCTTTTCATGGCTCAATAACATTCCATTCTATTTTTTGAGGAATCTCCATTCTGTTTTCCATAGTAACTGTCTGAATATAGAGTCCCACCGTAAATATAGTTGAGTGTGAGTACATTTTCTCCACAATCCCCCCCATCTGCTCCCAGCATTTGTTATCTTTCGTCTTTCTCATGATAGCCATTCTAATAGGAGTGAGGCGACATCTCATTGTGGTTTTGATTTGCATTTTCCAAATGATTAGTGCTGTTGAGTATCTTTTCATGTACCTGTTGGTTATTCATATGCATCTTTTGAAAAATGTCTATTCAGGGCTTTTGCCCATTTTAAAAATCAGATTATTTGGTTATATTTGTCTTGCTATTGAATTATATAAATTCTTTTTGTATTTGGAATATTAAGCCTTTGTCAGATACATGATTTGCAAATATTCTTTTCCAGTTCTGTAAGCTGTCTTTCCTCTTTGTTGATAGTTTTTTTTTTTTTAACCTGTGCAAGCTTTTTAGTTAATGTAGTTCCATTTATTTTATTGCTTGTGCCTAGTGTAATATGTGAACATTATTTCTAAGATCCATGTCAAGAAGCTTACCACCTATACTTTCCTCTCGGAGTTGTATGGTCTTTGGTCTCACATTTAAGTATTTTGAGTTAATTTTTGTGAGTGGTATAAGATAGCAGTTTAGTTTTTCTTTTACATTTTGAATATCCAACTTTCAATACATGGTATCGAAAAGGCTGCCTTTTCTCCATTGAGCATTCTTGGAAAATATTAGTTGATTGGATATGTGTGGGTTAATTTCTGGGCCCTTGATTCTGTTCTGTTGGCTTATGTGTCCATTTTTGTACTATTATGTTTTTGTGTTCATACTCTTTTGATTACCAAAGCTTTATAGGTAGCTTGAAATAAGAAAGTGATGCCTCTCACTTTGTCTGACTTAGGATTATTTTAGCTATTCAAGGTCTCTTGTGGTTCCATATCAATTTTAGGATTGTATATCTGCTTCTATAAAATAAATGCCATTGGAATTATTTTTGTATTTTATTTTATTGAAGAATTGACATAAATATTGTATTAGTTTCTAGTATACAACATAGTGATTCAATATTTGTATACGTTATGAAGTGGTTGCCACAATAAATCTAGTTACTTACTATCTGTCACAATACAAAGTGGTTACAATATTGTTGGTTATATTCCTTGTGCTGTACATTATATCCCCATGTCTTATTTATTTTATAACTGTAAGATTATACCTTTTAGTCCTCTTCATTTATTTAATCTATCTTCCTACACTCCTCACTCCTGGCAACCATTAGTTTGTTCTCTGTATCTATAAGTCTGTTTTTGTTTTTGTTTTTGTTTTTTTGATTCTACGTATAAGTGAAATCATAAGATATGTGTCTGACTTATTTCACTTGGTATAATACCCTAGCTGCATTCGTGTTGCAAAAGGGTGAGATTTTATTTTTTATTGATGAGTAATATTCCATTGTGTGTGTATGTGTACAGTACATTTTCTTTATTAATTTATCAATGAACATTTAGGTTGCTTCCATATCTTGACTATTGTAAATAATGCTGTAATGAACATGATGATGTATAGGTCTTTTCAAATTAGTGTTTTCACTTGCTTCAGATATATACCTACAAGTAGAATTGCTGTATCATATGGCTGTTTTATTTTTAATTTTTTGAGGAACCTCCATACTGCTTCCCATAGTGGCTGTACTAATTTATTTCCTTTCCTTTGCATCCTCACTAAAACTTGTCATTTATTGTCTTTTTTGATACTAGCCATTCTGATAGGGTGAGATAGCTTATTGTGGTTTTGATTTGCATTTCCTTGATGGTCAGTGATGTTGAACATCTTTTCATGTGTTCATATTTACATTGGAATTTTGATAGGGATTGCATTAAAGATCGCTTTTAGTTTCTTTGGACATTTTAAGAATACTAATTCTCATCCATGAATAGGGTTTACATTTCCATCTATTTGTATCTTCAATTTCCTTCTAGTTTTATATTTTTTGATGTAGATAATTTTTACCTCTTTAGATCAATTTATTTCCAAGTATTATACTGTTTTGATGCTATTGTAAATGGGGTTGGAGGCTTCATTTCTTTTTTGGATAATTCATTGTTAGTTTATAGAAATGCTACGAATTATTGTATGCTAATTTTGTATACTGAAACTTTTCTGAATTGGTTGATTAGATATAATAGGTTTTTGGTAGATTTTGTAAGAGTTTCCTTGGATGAGAGCTAATTTTACTTCTTTTGCAATTCTGATAACTTTTGTTTTTTTAATTTATTTATTTTGAGAGAGAGAGGTGAAGGGACAGAGAGAGAGAGTGAATCTCAAGCAGGCTCCACACTCTCAGCATGGAGTCCCAAGTGGGTCTCAAATTCATGAACCGTGAAATCATGACCTGAGCCAACCTCAAGGGTCAGATGCTTAACTGACTGAACCACCCAATCACTCCTTTATGCTTTTTGGCCTAATTGCTCTAGATTAACTTCCAGTACTATATTGAATAGGAATGGTGATAGTGGGTATCACTATCACCAAGGGATACCTTGGATATTATTCACCTTGGAGGAAAAGTTTTCCAACTTCCATCACTGATGATGATAGCTCTAAGTTTATCATATATGGTCTTTGTAAAGTTGAGGCACACTGCTTCTATGCCTGATTTGTTAAGAGTTTGGCCATGAATGGATGTTGATTTTTTTTTCTTTTGTTATAATGTAATCACCTTTATTGATTTGCATATGTTGAACCATCTTTGCATTAGAGAAATAAAACCCATTTAATCATGATAACAAACCCTTTTAACATGCTGAATTCAGTTTGCTAGTATTTTACAGGCAATTTTTGAGTCAATGTTCATCAGGGCCATTAATTTGTAGGGTTTTTTTTTTTTTCTCTAACAGTGTCTTTTTTTGTCTTTGGTATCAGGGTGATACCCTGGCCTGATAAAGTAAGTTTGTTTTAGAAGAATTTGAGAAGTATTGATATTAATTCTTTTTAAAATCTTTGGTAAAATATAGCAATGTAGACTTCTAGTCCTTTTTCTTTGTTACTGATTCAATCTCCTTACTAGTGATTGGACTATTTAAATTTTCTTTTTTATTCAGTTTTGATAAATTGTATGTTTTGAAGAGTTTTTTCCATGTCTTCTAGGTTGTCCAGTCATTGGTTTGCATTCATAATTGCCTCCTATGATCTTTTGTATTTCTGTAGTAGATGAATAATCAGTTGTAATCCCTCATTTTTCATTTATAATTGTGTTGATTCCAATCCTTTTTTCCTTGGTTAGACTTGCTAATGGTTTTTCAATTTTGTTAATATTTCCTATTGTTTTTCGTTTCATTCATTTCTTCTTTAATCTATATATTTTCTTTTAATTTTTGGTTCTCCAATTTTTTAAGGTATATAGTTAGATTGTTTGAGATTTTTTTTTCTTAATGTAGGCATTTCTTGATAAGAACTTCCCTCTTCAAACCGCTTGTGCTTCATCCTATAATTGTTGATATATTTTCATTTTTGATTATGTCTAAATCCTTTTTTTCCCTTTGATAACATTCCTAAACTTTTAAAGGATTTAGGTCTTTTTCCTCTCATCTTACATTTTAGGTTATTAATATTACTGTTTACATATCATATCATGTATCCAATAACATTGTAGTTATGGTTATTTTTAGTCTTTTTATCTTTAACTTTTAAATCAATTGTAAATAAATTATGTACCAACATTACCCTATTACAGAATCTAACTTTGCCTACATATTTTTCATTACTAGTAAGTTTACATTACCTTCTTAGGTTTTTATTATGGTAATTAGTATACTTTTACTTTCAAGTGACTCTCTTTGGCATTTCTTGTGTAATACAGATTTAGTGGTGATTAAGTCCCTTACACCACTTGTTTACCTGGGGAAGTTTTTATCTCTCCTTCTCTACTCAACAATGCTGTCTTTCAGCATTGAAAACAATGCTGAAGACACTGAATTTTTGGTTGACTTTTTTATTTCAACATTTTGAATGCAACACCCCATTTTCTTTTAGCCTGAAACATTGGTTGAGAAATCTGCCAATTATTTTATGGTGCTTTATGTAACCTCTCCTTCCTCTTGCTGCTTTCAAAATTCTTTATCTTTGGGTTTTGGCAATTTAATTACAACATGTCTTGGTATAGTTCTATTTGGGTTCAAACTTTTTTTGGTCTCATGGATCTGGATGTCCATTTTTCTCCTCAGATTTGAGAAGTTGTCAACCATTATTGTATGAAGTATACTTCTTACTGTCCCCTTTTCTTCTCCTCCTAGAATTATCATAATGAGGATATTGTTTCTTCTGATGGAGTCCCATGGGCTTCCTTTCCTTATTTCTCCTCTGGATGGATAATTTCACATGTCCTGTCTTTTAGGTCATTGATATTTTCTTCTGCATGTTGACTCTGCTTTTGAAGCTCTCTATTGGGTTTTTCAGTTCATGGTGTTTTTCAACTCTGAGATTTTCCTAATTGTATTTAGTTGTATGTCTGTATTTTCCTGTACTTTACTAAACTTCTTTAAGAGGAATATTTTGAACTCTTTGTCTAAAAGTTCATAGATCCCCATTTCTGTGGGATCAGTTATTGGGTCTCTGTTTGTTTCCTTTAATAGTATCACGTTTGCCTGATTTTTCATGGTCCTTGACTTTTTTATGTTGGCATCTGCAGATTTGGTTAATGCTCTCATCTTTCAGACCTTACAGGTTCACTTTGGCAGAGATAGTTATTTACCAGTCAGCTTGCTTTGGGTTTCTGGACACGTTTGCTAGTAACACCTTTGAGGAAGTAGGGGTTTTTTTTATCAGAGGCTGTTGTGAGGACACCCTTTGTGCTCTGGGGTTGAGGGACAACTGGCTGAGAATAGTTGGCCAAGACTGCTGGTTTGGTTTCCTGCCCAAGCATAGCTCTGGGTGATTGTCTGAGTTCTTTGGTCAGTCTTGCTAGTGGTCAGAACTTGGTGTATATATTCAGTATGTGAGGTTATAAATCTGCTCCCCTGCCTTAGCAGGGTGGCAGACAAGGCCCCAAGGAATCCTTGTAGCTTGGGGACCTAAAACAGACAACCATGCAGTGAATTCTCTGGCCAGACAGGTCACCAGTTTTGTTTTGGTGATAGAGAAACCCACAGAATGTGCCCTGTATTCGAGTTTTACTTTGAGCAGTTTTGCTAGATGGACTATGCCAACTGGTCAAGTACCTGAGGTCAATATTCATCAATGGGCAGGGCTATGAATTAGTTTCTCTGCAGGGGCAGAATGGGAGAACTGGCTTCAAACTCAAAAAATTCTTTATGATCTTATGTCAAATGAACTCATGCCCTGTATCCTGCCTGAAAAAGGCCTCTGGCTTTGTTCTGTGGTTGATTGGTTCTGCCTACCAGACTCTCCACTCAAGCATACCTGGGCTACAGAGTTTTCTATGTGTTCTGGCTTGGTTTTCTGGTTGGGTGGACTCAGGGGCTACACTCAGCGATAAATGAGGCTTCAAAGGCATAATAGGAAGACCAGCTCTAGGGAGATTTCCTGGTGTTCCTGGTTGGGATTTCTGATCAGCAGGTATCAGAGGCTATACTCAGTGGTAGGCTGGACTATGATTCAGCCCTCCCTATCTGGGTTGGGGTAGACCAGGCCCTAGGGCCGAAGAGGAGCTTGAGTTTACTAACCGAATCAGGAATATTTATACCCTATCAAGTTCCCTAGTCAGAGTGCATTACCATCTTGGCTGTACAGATAAGTAAAGCCACTGATTAGGGCTACTATTTGGGCACTGAAAATAGAAACTCCATCTTCCAAGATCTGAGTGCTGGTCATTAGAAGCCCTTCCTCTATCACAGGTTCCTAATGGTCAAGACCATCACATTCCCTAGCAATCCCCATGTGACAGACCTGAGAAAAGAGGCTCCCAAAAAGAGACCCATTATTGAGGGAGATGGTTATCCCCTTCCACCCTCTTTTCCCATTGGGGAAAGGATAATGTGGTCAATGTGTAGCTATTCTTTTACCCTTCTAGTGCAGTCTGCCTTGGGCTCTGTAATACAGCAGTATGCTTCAGCCTTATCCCCATGTCTTCAGATTTCCTCACTGATGTCTTGTCCATGAATAGCTGTTCTTGTGAGCTGGAGCAAAGTTAGGAGACTGATTCACCATATTGGTGATGTCCCTTACTAGGTGGCTTCTTTACATATTCATTTAGGAACCCAGCCTAATGGAGGCTTTACCATTTCCAACAGACTTAAAGGGAATTATGTATTTACCTGAAAGTTAGAAATTATGCTCAAAGAAAATTTCAGTATCTCTAACAATTTCTAGTAAAGAACCTATATAGACCAATATAATTATGCATCTAGCCCTCATGATAAACATATCTTTATAGAAAAATAAGTTTATAAAGTGAGTCTCACCCAGATTGTACAACTGAATATTTAACATACAGTCATCTAATAATCACATGATTTCCCACACATTTTTTCTTATATAAAAATAAGATACTGCTGACTAACAAGTATTTCTCTGCTTTGCCTGACTGTTTTATTCATTAGCATTTTGTTTAAGCCATCAAACTCTTATGAAATAAGTTAACATAGGTTTTAGGATATAGCTCATGCTTTCTCTCTCTGAAAAATAAATAAAACATTAAAATTTTTTAAAAATTTTCAAAGAATGCTAGAGGTATGAAGACCACCCTCTATAAAGCCTTTCCTATATGATTTTTGGTACAAAGAAGCAAAGCATAACATTGGACACATGCTGACATTTCATTCTTAAACTGGAATGTCAGAGAAATTATTCATTTTCCATGAGGCAGAGTAAGGGAGAGAATGTCAGCGACATGCTAGGGGAATTAAGCTAGAAGAGCTCTTTGAAAGGTAGCTAGTTTGGTTGGGAGCAGACAACAGCAGTGTTTCCATACTTTAAATATGAATTAATCTCTTAGAGGTAAATGATTTGTCCATGTACAGAAAATTAAATTCTTTGTTATATTCTTAAAAATAGAAATAGATGCTTAATTTTGATGCCTTTGTATATTTTGACAAGTTTTAATCATATACAATTAAATGTGAATGAAAATAGGAATCCACCAAAGACACATAAGAAACTGTTACATTAAGGATGATTTCAAAGTTTCTTTTCTTTTTAAAATTTAAAAAAAAATTTTTTTTTAATTTTTTGAGAGAGAATGAGTGGGGGAGGGAGAGAAAGAATCCTAAGCAAGCTTCACACTGTCAGCGTGAAGCCCGATGTAGGGCTCAAACTCAAACCATGAGATCATGACATGAGCATAAACCAAGAGTTAGACACTTACCTGACTGAGCCACCCAGGCACCCCTCAAAGTTTCTTCAGTCCAACAGGAATTTATTAAGATAAAAAGAAAGGTCCGTATCATGATACATTTAATGAGAACACAATCGGATTTTAAAAATTTATAACTGGTGGTTTACAATCGAAAAGCAAATGTACTCATGCAAAAGTCAAATGATCTGATATGTCAAGGAAGCAAAACACTGTTTAAGCAAGTCTGAAAAATTAAACATTGGTTAATTGATATACTGAGAGAACATTTTTATGCCTTTGGTCTCTTTCAAAAGATGCAAGAAAACCTTTCAGAAAGAAATAAAATAAATTTGACATTATTTGTAAAAATGATATTTGGAAGTTATATATTTTCGTTTTAACATATTCTCCTTTTTCTCAGACAAAATAGTAAATAGTTACTAGTTCACTTAATTGTATAGTAATTCAGAAAGAGGGTGTGGATACATCTCATATGTCAAGAAATGAATTTTTTCTTGCTTTAAGGAATTTGGAGTTCTATTTTGAAGACTTGTTATAATTTTGCAATATGTCATATGAGTCACAGCTGCATCTAGAACTACTGCTGTGTAAAATCCACTGCATTGAAGGTGGCATAAACCTTTCTACAATGACCAGGTAATTGATGCTTCATGTGGAAGTATAAACACAGAGCAAGAAAGTTACTGCAGATTTCATGGAAATACTAATTAAACTGTGACTTATATACACAATCAGGTGAGCTAGATTCAGTTCATAAGGTGAAACTCAGAAAAGATACATTCAATGGTCAAAATGAGAAAAAATATTAAAAAGTTGGTAAAGTCATAGCCTGTTTATACTCCATCACCCTCTGAAACCTAATAAAAAATGATGGATGAAGGAAGGATATTTTTTATAGACTGTCTCTGTGTTCTCCAATCTCTATTTCTGATGCAAGAAAAGCATCACAGTGGATCAATCATAATGAAAGGAGAGAATATGAACGGCATCGAGGTTTATAGCAGAGATCAACACTAATCATCAGACAAAATTTCTAAGGACTACAAGTTTCACTGAGAATGAATATCTTCTGTCTGGGTGACTACTTGTTTTGAGGAAGGAATCCCAAAAACTGTTTATCAATGTGGTTTGTCTTTCCCTTAAAATTGTGATTCCCAGATCAATACCCATCTGCTTGCCTTAACCATTGCTCATCAAACAGCTGTACTAGATAAAATTTTCTAGTTAAAAAATGAATTGGCATGAAAAAGTTTCAACACTAAGCATATGCACAGGAAAGAAAAGAAAACAAATACAGCAATAATGACGAACACAAGAAGACTATGCAAACGGAAATCAAAGACAAGTGTGATTAGATTTATAGAAAAAAATAAAAAGAAAACAAAACAAGAAGATATAAACTGAAACAGGAGAAAAATTTCTAGGCAAAAAATGCAAAATAGATTCCAGGAAAAGTTGGCATAAATAAGGATAATAAACTTGAAGGGTCAAGAATGAATTCTATGATATTCAGATAGAAAAATCAAGTTACATAGAAGGAAGAGCATGAAAAACTGGTGTCATTATCGTCAGCAAATTTTATGTCATCCAACAGTTGAGCGATATATAGAATTCCAGGAAGAAATAAAAGAAAATATACAACTTCCAAAGAATTTCACAAAAACTCTCTCCTAATGTGTATACACTCAACAAATGGAACCATCTATAAGCCTTTCCTGATAAAGAAAAATTATTTGATAGAAACATTAAATATTTAACCAACTATTTGATTTGAAGCATATACAAACCAGGATGGGTGAAACTTTGATGTGTAAGGAATTGGTTCTTTATACATAAATATAAATATGGAACTTCAGGGATTATGGACATAGAAACGAGGATAGTTTAAACCTTGATAATGGGAGAAAAAAAAGAAATAAATGACAAACAGCTATAATGTTCCTCATGTTCTTCAGTTTCATTGGAAGGGATTTACACATTTTCCAAAGTTGTATATCAAGAAGTTTGCTTATATATCTGCATCTATATATATATGTGTGTGTGTACATATATATATATGTACACATCTATCAAAACACTATAGAGAATTAAGGTTACATGGCACATAGTAAAATAATTACTTGAAAGGTTCTAATTCAAGCTGATGGCATAGAAAGATCCTGAATATACCTCCTATAAAACTTTCTGAACAACTCTTATGGATAAGGCAAATTATAAAAGCTCACATTGAAGTGAGTAGAGAGTTGTGAAGTGAGACAAAGTTCCCATTAAGTCCCATTCTGGAGAGATAACGGAAAACCCAGGCTATCCTTGAGGAGTAAAGAGTTTACAACCCACATTGGCCACCCCAACTTTTTTTTCTTCCCATTTAACCCCTTGTATTCCATATCCCCTCCCCTTTCCCTATTCCTTTTTTTTTTTTTTTTTTACAAATAGTTTACTGTCAAGTTGGTTTCCATATAACAGCCGATGCTCATCCCCATAAGTGGCCTCCTCCATGCCCATCTCCCCCGTCACCCCGCACACCCATGAGTCCTCAGTTTGTTCTCAGCATTCAAGAATGTTCTCATGGTTTGCCTCTCTCCCTCTCCCCCACCATTTCTGCCCTTCTTCTCCCCCCATGGTCCTCCGTCAAGTTCCTCCTAATCCTCCTATACGTGCAAACATATGATATTTGTCCTTCTCTGCCTGACTTATTTCGCTCAGCATAACACCCTCAAGGTCCATCCATGTTGCTACACATGGCCAGATTTCATTGTTTCTCATTGCCATGTAGTATTCCATGGTGTAGATAAACCACATCTTCTTGATCCATTCATCTGTTGATGGACACTTAGGCTCTTTCCATGTTTTAGCTATTGTGGAGAGTGCTGCTATGAACATTGGGGTACATGTGCTCCTATGCATCAGCATTTCTGTATCCCTTGGGTAAATTCCTAGCAGTGCTATTGCTGGGTCATAGGGGAGTTCTATTGTTAGTTTCCTGAGGAACCTCCACACTGTTTTCCAGAGGGGCTGTACCAGTTTACATTCCCACCAACAGTGTAGGAGTGGCCACCCCAACTTTTAAGACCTGTACCAAAGAGGCAAGCCCCTAAAACATCCAGCATTGAAGACCTGAACATGAACTTGCCCCATGTACATGAGACCCACAAGGCCATTGTGAATGGAGAAAAGGCTCTTAAGGGCTTATATCCTAGGACTCACCCCCACCAGGGACTAGTGTGGAGGCAGGCAATTAAAAAGTGCACAGATATTTTATGAAACAGACTTAGTTGCTTATCTTAAAGCAGTGGCCTAAGGGGTGAGCATCTAATTTAACACATGTCTAGGAGCTACCTGGGGTACTTTCCAGGGATGAAAGCTGGCAGATGCCATGTTTGGGCTCTCTTTTTGCTTCCTCTAGCTCACTAACATCTCCCAGAAATTAGCTTATACCCTGTCTGGTGCCTTGATTTTTACAGCAGCTGTCAGTAGATACCTCTAAATTTCCTGGCTCTGGAGCAAGTGGGGCTCATGGTCCCCACAAAACTGTAACCAACAGAGAAAGAGTCTTTGACTAGCTACCACCCCAAGGACACAGCAAGAGACCACAGCCCGATATCACTAATCACCAGGGAAATGCAAATCCAAACCACAATGAGGTGTCAGTTCATACTTATCAGCATGGCTAGAATCAAAAAGATGAAAAAGGAACCCTTGTGTACTATTGGTGGCTGTGAACTTGTGTAGCCACTGTGGAATACTGTATGGACATCCCTAAAAATTTAAAACTAAAAATACCAGATGATCCAGTAATTTCTACTATTGAATATTTACCCAAAGAGAAAGAAAACATTAATTTTAAAAGATATATGCAACTCTGTGTATTGCAGCATTATTTACAATAGCCAATATATGGAAGCAACCTAATTGTCTACTGATAGATGAAAGGTTAAGGAAGAAGTGATGTACATACACAGGAATGTTACTCAGCTATAAAAAAGAATGAGTTCTTGCCATTCGTGAGACAGAGAAAGACAAATACCATATGGTTTCACTTACATGTGGAATCGAAAAAAAAACCGCAAAATGAACAAAAAAGTAAAAACATACCCATAAAGAGAGAATAAAATGATGGTCACCAAGAGGGAAAGTTTGACAGGACACCAAGGATATGTGATGGGAAGTAGGAGGTACAGGCTTTTAGTTGTGGAATGAATAAGTCATTGGGATTAAAGGTACAGCATAGAGAATATAGTCAATGATACTGTAATAGTGTTATATGTGACAGATGTCACATTTGTGGTGACCATAGCATCTTGTAGAGAGCTGTTGAATCACTACATTATACACCTGAAATTAACGTAATATTGTATGTCAACCAACTTCAATATAAATGAAAACAAATGAAACATAGAACAAAACCATATAAGAAAGGAAAAGGGAAAGTACACAATGAATAAAATGATGAAATAAAAGGTCAAATATATATAATAAATGTAAATTGCATAGAATTACTTATTAAAACAAAAGTATTCCTATTATTTGAAGAAAAAACTAATACAAAATATATGCTCTTATATTGATGAAAGGCTAGGTCCATAACCCAGCTTTCCCAGTTTTGAGCTATGTGTCCATAGGTAAGATATTTTTACCTCTTTGAGTCTTTTTCCTTTATCTTTCAGTGGGACTAATATAAGTACCTATCCCACTGGATTGTCTGGAGATGAAACTACTGATATTTATACAATACATAGAACAGTGACTATCTTGTAACAAACATTATAGAGATATTGGTAAATAAAATAAAATAAAATAAAATAAGTAAATTAATAGGATGAATTATAAATATACTATGAGGCATACATATTCTGGAAAAGGGTATCTACAGTGATTAGAAAATTGTTAAAGATATAACAGTGAACATATTGCAGAATTGTATCATACCCTTTGAATGTCTCCAAGTGCTAAAAACAAACACAAACACACCATTTTAACAGTAGCACCCTGTGGATTTTGAGATTGGCAAATTTGGAGTAATTCACCTGAAACAATTCTTTGGGAATTATTTAAATTTTTCACAAAGAGTAGGCATGTTTTTTTAATGTTTATTTAAGTTTGAACTAGAGAGAGAGGGAGTGGGGAAGGCACATGGAGAGAGACAAAAGATCCACGCAGGCTCTGCACTGACAGCAGAGAGCCCAACATGGTGCTCAAACTCATGAACTAGGAAGTCATGACCTGAGCTGAAGTCAGATGCTTGATCACTGAGCCACCCAGGTGCCCCTAGGGATGGTTTTATACTAAATTTATGGAGGGAGGACATAGAATCATTTGAGGCAATGGTAATAAAAGCACTTTTTTGTCCCATATCTATTGCCTCTCCTTTTACCTGTCTGCGTGAACAGAACCATGGCAAAATGACTTTGTTAACCCCCAACTTACATTTTATTCTACTTAGTTGCCTTGCCAACTAAGGAGATTTCAAAAGTGAGCTGATGCAGATTGGTGTATCAGCACAGGGGCTTTTCACACTTTTCCTCTGCTCATCACTTTCCAAAGTCTAGCCCCGACTGAACTCCTTAGCTGTCATTTCTGACCATTAGCAATATGTGGTTTCCTTATTTTACAGTCTTCATTTCTATCTCTTTTATGTTTTTATAATAAACATTGTGGGCTCTGGGAACAAAGTGCTGGGTTTGAATCCTGGTTTTTGAATCCTGGTTCCATCACTGACTCAATGGGTAGCTGGATACCCAGTTTTCCTCTGTAAAATATGAGGATAAAGAATACTGCCCTCAGATAGTGTTGAGAAAATTGAGTGGTATATAGCCATGTCTATCTTTCTTTTTCTCCCTCAATATATTTTTTCTTCCTCCTCCTCAGCAGTCATTGAGTTATAAAAATGCAAGAGTTCATTTATGTTTTGTAATAATCAGTAATATGTTTCACTGTATTTAGTGGCTGTTTAAATAGATTTTACTATAACTCTGAAAGAAATGAGAAATCTCTGTCTACATTCTTTGTTCCTCACTTGCAACATGTTATCTGTGAAATGCAGATTTACGGACTTTGCCTTGAAGTTATCTTTCTTAATACAGTACTTCTATTCAACCCGTTCTAACTTAAATTACTTTATTAATTCTATATTCTTAAATTCCACTCATTTATGTGTACCATAGATTTATTTTTAAAGGATTAATCATTTCTTTCTTTTGAATGTCATCAATAAGTTCTCTGAAGTTTTTAAAATTTCAGGAAATGCAAGTAAAGCAGGGGCTAAACTTCAGTCCAATTTACCCAGATCAGACAAAAAAAAAATCCTTATTGAACTAATGTACAATGGCTTTCTCTGCAGGTAAACCACAAGAAAGAAGAGATCATCAGTTTTAGTACTCATGTATCCAAAAATACTTATGGAGAATCTTAATTATCAGTGACCGTTCAATGTCTGGCAAATTCTATAATCTTTTGTGTCTCTATAATTAAAATAAATTAAGTAGTGACAATACTATCAGTATAATTTTAAAAAGGATATAACTCACTGAATTGTTATTATGATTAAGCTAAATGATGCAGTGAGAAATCACTCAACTTAGTGTCTGGGATATATCAAATGCTCAATAATTATTTAGTTTTCTTCTCCTAGAGAATCAGCCTATACATCACATGCATATAAAACAGCCACACTGTCTACAAGGTACAAAGCCAAGTAAACAACATAGCAGCCCCCAAATCAGATGATCCTAGCCAGAAATCATCTTGGGGGGAATAGAAAACTGCAATGTCTCTTTCCTCTCGGTTCTGAGAAATGTAGCTTGGATAGGTCTATCTCCCATAGAGTGGCTTTTTTGGCCTTTGCTCCATCTTCCTGTTTGTCCAAACCCTATTTCCTGCCAATCCTATTTCAAGATTGACCTGATTCCAGGTGCTTCACTGCCAGTTCTGCATCTTACCTGCTTCCCATCACAGGACTATGAGGACAGTTTATGAGAGAGACAGATCTTCACTGCCTGCTGTGGCAATGAGCCTGCCCCTGTGGCCACCTTGGCTTTCACTTTCTTTATGTTGGATCTGGCTCCACTTTTTGATTACCTGTCTTGGATTTGGATGTAAAGCTTCTGAGATTAATACCATAAGCCTTACCTCCCAAATTACCCTGAGTATTCTTTCCATTATATAAATGCTTATAGCATGAATGCCATTTAGCAGACATGCAGTAAGCAAAAACTAATGATCAAGTACTATGTGAAGTATTAGGGATTTAAAGATAACTAACCATGACTCCCTACTTTCAAACCTTCACCTAATAACTTTTGGCAATTTTTTCCCCTATTTCTGTTGTTATTCACTTCTTTAAGAGAACAGAGATCCAAGATCAGAAACTCTACATCTCATTCAGCCAAATTGCTGTACCAGGTTTCTTAGCATAAATGTTCAGGGGATATTGCTGGCAAAGAGCTTCAACAGAGTAGTAATAAAAATAACATCCAACATTTACTGAGAGTGTTTTCAAAAAGGTTTTACATATATTAACTCATTTATTCCATATAATCATAGCGTGGTGCCATTATTATCTCTGTTCTAGTGATGAAATGGAAAAACAGAAAAAATAACCCAGATCCCATAGCTTGTAAATAGAGCCATATTTTTTTTTTTAATTAGAGCCATATTTTGAACTCAGCTCCATAGCACTGGAAAACATCACTCTCACACATATGATTGATTACCAGTAATAAATATAAATATACATAGAGATATTACTACACTAGTGGGATGTTAGAATATTACTATCCTAGACTATTGCTTTACTTCACCAGTATTCTGAGATTCAAGTGCTGCAAATTGAGTCATATACTACAGCCATTTCAATAAATATATATGGGTTTTACTTTCAATGAATCTTTAAATTATACAGTGTATACATTTCCTTGATACATAACTGAAAGACCAGTAGCATGCAAAGGCCAATACACAGCAAACATATACTACCCATCCCCTGAATTGTTTTCTTGGATTTATACTATTGGTGTCCCAACCTGAAGATTTCTATTCATTGCCTACTTATCTTCCTGCTTATAGTTTAACTGTCTCTAGTCAAGTTCAAAACTTCATGAAAGAATGTGAGTTTCTTCAAATACTTGATGGTACTGTCCATTTAGATAGAATTTGTTAATTTTGTGAGCATGAATTTTGTTGATATAACCAATACTAATTTTAAGGTATATATTTATCTCACCTAGTAAACTGGGAACAAAAGAATTTCATAAAATTCACAAGCACTGGAATAGAACGCTTTCAGAAGATGATTATGTTTAATGCAGGGATCATTTCAAAATAGCAGACACATACAAGTATAAAGAGTTTACTATGTATTGTACAGCAGGTTTTTGTATTTCCTTGTATGTTCTCTTTTCTAGGAACTTATTACATTTAAATAGCTACAGAATAGAGTTCCTATGTAGGAACAGCAATGCTTTTAGCAATTGTAGATGTTCTGGTGTCAATGTCAAGCTTTATAGGTGGCTTCTTACAGAGTTTTTCAGGGTTAACCAAAGTAGTCCAAAATCTATGGCCTGACACATTCTGTATAGCAGCCCTTTCAGTATTTCACAGTGATTTGAATCCAAGCTAAATTGAGAGTCCTGAATTCCTGAATTTTAGAAGAAGTCAGAACTATCTGAACACTATTTTCTATACTCTCTAGAAAATGTATAGTGGCATTTTTTTCTTTCTCTTCTCCCTCAGTATCTATTATCAAGCCTTCTCTGCCTGGCTGATTTTGAACAAGTTAAAAATCTTACTGGGTACAGCAAATCTCATGTTCTTTGGACTTTTATCTCTATAATTAGAAATATGGCACTTCAAATGTGAAAAATGCCCATATGTAATTGAGAATTTATGAAGCTATTGAAATAAGACCCTTTAAATATAAAAACATCTTGAGCAAATGAAGCCCCACCCTCACCTCTCTGTTAACTGCCGATTAACAGTAAATGCTAGAGCAATAATTGGCAAACTTTAGGATATCTACAACAATACCTCAGGATACACAGAAATGCTTAAAGTTTCAGATGCCCCTGATTGACATAAGTGTTAAGACCCACATTTTAAGAAATGTTTATCAGAAGTTTAGAAAGACCTTAGAAAATTTTAATTGTCTAAAAAATATAGAATATGCTTATAAAATAAAAAAAAGAGAATGGACACTAGTATCAATTTTCTTTGTCAAAAATGTACAATGAACAGGAGCCTTTAAAAGATACAATATTGTAAGGTGTGGCCAATTGTGGAGGTATGCTCTATAAACTCATACTTGACAGAAAAGATTGCATATGAATTTAATTCTTAGTCCTCAAAATTTTACATGCTGTTCTGATTTGTAAATACGTGATTAACTTTGTAACTTGTTATTTAGGAACGGTTTTCTTTAGACTTACTCTGAATGCTGGACAATGTGGTTTTTAGTCCATGCTTACGTGGAATTATCATGGTGTATGTTGGCAGAAATGTCGGTGTTTTGCAGCTTGCAATAAACTGGCTCACTTTTTTAAATAGGAAAAAATGAATAATCAGTGATGTGATATAATTTCAAGAAATCCATTCAGCAGCCAACTTTAGCTTTAAGATTTGACTAGCTTGGACAATATCAAGTTTGAAATTATGTCTATAATTTGCATATAATTTATGTAGCCTTATCAGCACAACTTTAAAGACTCTAGCCCATTGGCATCACAAAAGAGTACATTCATTTATTAGAATCTTGAGGAATGCAAAATGAAATCCAATATGGATATTTTGTTGTTCCTTAGCCTGAAACTTTATAGAATCTTTTAATCTAATAGGTAAGGCATGTGAAACTGATTTAAAACATTTTTTAGAAAACACTTTTTTCAAAATATATAATAAACTCTTTAATATTTGATTTAATAAATCCTTGGTATGGCTTAATTCCCCTTTAATAAGATAATGAGCTTTTTCTGAACATGCTCCCCTATGTTCTCAGAAAAAAACAAAAACAAAAACAAAAACAAAAACCCCTACTCCTGAAGCATCTGCTGTAGGCTTGATATCCAAGAGACTGTCCTTTACATCAAGTAATGAAAAGCCATCTGTCTCAGTTTATAATCATTAGAACTGTACTACCTAAAAAGGAGACTGAAGATTTTCTTGGAATTAGAAAATATGACTTTCCAACTAACATTTAGATTATAAGATTGTCTCCTTTAAATGGAAGGATTTTTGAAAAACAAAACTAACTTAATTTGCTTTTAGCTCTTGATATTCCCCTTATACTTTCTTGGTCAAAATAATGGAAGAGTAACAAGGAAGGTGATACTATTGTAAAACAAATCCTGTCTTTATATAATAAGATTAACAAAAGCTTATATTTGTCATATTTTAAAACATCACTGCACCTATTGCTGAATTTTGTAGTTCCACACCACCAGACACATGTTACAGAATATATTTACCTCTATAGGAGAAATAATAATGCATATTAAAGAGCTATCTTGCAAAGACATCTAGTAATCCTAAAGATATGTCAAAGCAACAGTGAAATAATACACCTGGACAGTTGAGGTTAAAAATGCAGAACTCAAAGATGTTGCAGTTTGAGTGGAGGGAAAAAGAACTGGGTAGGAGGACAAGTTTTGTTCACTGGAGAGTAGGGGAGAATTAATTCTATAAAGCAACTAGCTATCGAAATTAGACCTGACAAAGACACCTGAGCAATATGAATCTAAGAGAACAAATGGTATAGCAAACTGCAGAGGTCAATCACATGAATAGCATTTAAGGTTTAATCCAGAAGATAGAGAATAACTGTGAAGTCAGTCTAGAGGAAAGTGAAAACACAGGGGAGTAATTTAGTCTGGAGATTTGTCTATTGGCAATGTTGGCAGGGCACAATGGGGAAAAGGTCTAACCTTTCAGAATAAGGGAGAAGTGTTTCTTTTGACTACTGTAAGATTTCCATTCTTTTGAAAATGCATTTGAAAATTTGGTTATTTTCCTCTTCATACAATTTTTCAGGTTATCTCTTTGTTGTTTTCAATTTGATGTGTTGAGTTCTTTCCATAGTATTTCTATGTTACTTTATATGGATGATAACTCTCTTCCCCTGTGGACTTTTAACTTGTTTATGCTAATTGGAATGTCCGGATTTCAATGTTAAAATAGTCATCAAATATATTGTTTCCTTAACAATTAATACTATTTTGATTCTTGCCTAAAAAGTCCTTCCCTGCATTCAGAATGGTTTTCTCCCATATTTTCTATAGTTTTCATATTTTGCTATATTTAAATTAAATATGACTGCAATTGTTCTTAAGCATGCGTATCTGTCTATAATGAATAGATCCAGTTTTATATTTTTAAATATTAATAATCAATTTTTCCAGATTTTTAAATGATTTTACATTTCCCACAGATTTGGAAAACCATCTCTATCAAAAATTAAAATCTTACTATTGGGTTTATTTTGGATTCCTTATTCTACTTCATTATTTCTTTGTCCCTGCACTGTCTTAATCCCTCATTTTCTCATCCTCATTTTTCTTCTGTTTACCTTCCCTGTATAGAGTTTCACATTTTAAAATAAAATCATCTAAATTATTTTCATTTTTTAAATTACCACGTAAATAGTATTTTATTGTTATCCAAATGGGGTACTATAGTCACATAGCTTTTCTCGTTTTTTTTTTTTTAATTTTTTAAATGTTTGTATATTTTTGAGAAAGAAGGGTGGGGGAAGGGCAGAGACAGAGAGACACAGAATCTGAAGCAGGCTCCAGGCTCTGAGCTGTCAGTATAGAGCCCAGTGCAGGGTTTGAACCCATGAACCGTGAGATTCTGAGCTGAAGTTAGACGCTTAACCCACTGAGATACCCAGGTGCCCCATATAGCTTTTCTTACACTATCTTTTAACCTTTTCTCTGGCTTAATTTCCTATTGGCTTTCTATTTCTTAATTTGCACTTGTTAAATCTCTAATTTTTGATAGTCTCTAATCTCTCTGGATATCTATCAAATGTTTATTGTAGTCTTTTTATTTATTTTTTGTCTTAGAAACATCCTTTTTTGTATTCTCTTCTAAAACTATGTCTAGTACCTTTTCTGTCCCTCCCCCCATCAATGCAATTTAACAGTTATTGGTTTATTCTGATTATTAATACCCTCCTAAGTCTCTTTTGGTAATTTTTTATCTTTTCTAATAAATCATCTACTTCATATAAGCTTTTAAATATGTAGACATAAATCTGTCCATGTTGTTCACTTTAGGTTTATTTAAATCTCTATTTTATCTATTTTAATGCCAACTAAAAAAAATCTTGTTAACTTTACTATTGAATAAAGTTGGTTACTATTGTTGACTATTATTAGTGGGCTATTACTTTACTTTTTCAATACTTTTGATTTGGTAAATTCCTTATTTTTTTTTGTATTCCAAAATGAACACAGAGCTAAATGTGGGAACCAGCACAGTGTGGACACTCCTACCTAACTTGATTACATAGTCCCATGCCCCATGCTTCGGTAGATCTGCCCTTTCCAGTCATGCTTGACTCAGTCCTGGTGCAGCAGGCCTTTTCACCAGAAGACCGGCACAAACTCCCACCAATTCTACGTCTCTCTACCCACACATCTGCAGGGTCTTGGTTCTAGTGGCAGCAGGTCTCATTTCACAAACAGACCAGCATGTGCCTTGTTAAAATGTGTCCCACTCCTGCTGGGGACCACACACTGCTCACAATAAACAATGAGAGCCACTGTAGATGATTGGACAGAAAAGAAAAGCAGCTAGACAGACTAACAGAACACATTCAATATACATAGGAGACACTTCCTAAAGCACCAGGCCCTGGGGAACAGGGGACATTGCACTGCAAGGCACTATATATAGGACCTTTTCT
The DNA here is from genome assembly GCF_008692635.1 of Crocuta crocuta. Taxonomy (NCBI): domain Eukaryota; kingdom Metazoa; phylum Chordata; class Mammalia; order Carnivora; family Hyaenidae; genus Crocuta; species Crocuta crocuta. The sequence goes on from NW_027528818.1 coordinate 7,190,282, forward strand.
TTGTAAGGCCATTATCTTCAAGACCAGCATATGTAGTTGACTTTCTGAACACAGAGAAACAGACAAAGAGATTTAGATAAAATGAAGAGATAGGAGTATGTTCCCCGAATGAAAGAACAGAATGAAATGACAGCAAGAAGACTAAACAAAGTGGATATGAGTAATAGGACAAAACGACAGCAAGAAACCTAAGCAAAATAGGATACAAAATCAGTGTATAGAAATCTGTCCATTTCTGGAACTGGAAATGGAAAAAAACAATCCCAAAATTTGTATGGAACCACAAAATACCCTAAATATGCAAAGCAATATTTAAAACAAAACAAAACAAAAAACGAAACTGGAGTCATCACAATTCTGGACTTCAAGTTATACTACAAAAGTGTAGTAATCACTGTACACTACTAATGAAGCAGCAGAAAGAGAAATTAAGAAAACAGTCCCATTTACAGTTTTACCAAAAATAATAAAGAATTCAGGAATACACCTAGCAAAGGAGTGAAAGACCTATACTCTAAAAAACTATAAAACATTGAGAAAGAAACTAATAATGACACAAAGCAATAGAAAGAATTCCATGCTCCTGGAATGGAAGACAGATATTATTAAAATGTCTATACTATCCATAGTGACCTACAGACTTATTGCACTCCCTATCAAAATACCAACAGCATTTCTCATAGAATGAGAAGAAACCATCCTAAAATTTGTATGGAACCACAAAAGCTCCTAAGTAGGCAAAGCAATCTTGAAAAGAAAAAAAACAAAAAACAAAAAACAGGAACTGTCACAATTCCAGACTTCAAGTTATACTACAAAACTGTAGTAATCAAAACAGTATGGTACTGGCACAAAAATAGACACAGATCCACAGGATAGAACAGAGAACCCAGAAATAAGCCCAAAATTATATGATCAATTAATCTTCACAAAGGAAAAATGAATATACAGTAGGGAAAAGGCAATCTCTTCAACAAATGGTATTGGAAAAACTGGATAGCTACTTACAAAAGAATGAAAGTAGACCATTTTATTACACCATACACAAAAAATTCAAAATGGATGAAAGATTTAAATGTGAGACCTGAAACCATAAAAATTCTAGAAGAAATCACAGGCAGTAATGTCTCTGACATCACCCATTACAACATTTTTCTTGAGATGTCTCCTAAGGCAGGGGCATAAATGCAGAATGAAACTACTGGCACTATATCAAATGAAAGGCTTCTGTATAGTGAAGGAAAAAGTAAAACTAAAGGACAACCTACTGCATAGAAGAAGTTATTTGCCAATGACATATCCAGTAAAGTGTTGGTATCCAAAATTTATAAAAGACTTATACAGCTCAACACCCATAAAACAATCTGATTAAAAATGGGCAGAACACACGAAAAGACATTTCTCCAGAGAAGACATGCAGCTGGCCATTAGATACATGTAAAGATGCTCAACATTACTCATCATCAGCGACTTCCAAATTCAAACTATAATGAGATATCATCTCATACCTGTCAGAATGGCTAAAATCAAAAACTCAAGAAACAACAAATGTTGACAAGGATGTGGAGAAAAGGGAACCTTCATACATAGTTGGTGGGAATGCAAACTGGTGTAGTCACTGTGGAAAACAATATGGAGTTTTCTGAAACATTAAAAATAGAAATTTCATCTGATTTAGTAATTGTACTACTAGGTATTTATCCCCAAAATACAAAAACACTAATTCAAATGGAAACCCCTATGTTTATTGCAGCATTATTTACAATGGCCAAATTATTGAAGCAGCCCAATATCCATCCACAGATGAATGGATAAAGAAGAGGTGGTATAAGGGACAGAGAGAGAGAGAGAGAGAGAGAGAGAGAGAAGACTCAGATTCAGCTATAAAGAACAAAAGTGATGGTTAACAGAGGGGTGGTAAATGGGAGGATGGGTGAAATAGGTGAGGGGGTTTAAAGAGTACAGTTATTATGATGAGCACGAAGCAATGCATGGAATTGTTGAATTACCATATTGTATACCTGAAACTAACATAACATTGTATGTTAACTATACTGGAATTATAACTAAAAGCTTCATGAAAAATATCTATAAGAATATATTTTTAGGTAAAATTAGACTTCAGAAAATATCAAAGAGACTTCGAAGTGTTTTTTCTGCAAGGAACAGGATAGAATATGAAAATGAAGAGAGAAGGGATAGTTGTTTTTTATGTCAAGTAAATATGTTCTATTTAAAAAAAAAACACACATGAAGACCTTATTTGATCAAAACTTAGAACATTTCATTTACTTTTCCACCACGTCTTTCACTAAGATGGAAATTTAACTATCATCATGATAGGTCTTTTATTTCCTACTCTATGTATATTGAAAAATAAATCCATTCCTTCCATTTAAATGTCTTTGAAGCACTTATTAGTATCTCAGAAATTGATATGCCATGTTTTCAATTTGTATTATAATTCAGTGAGAACTCCAACACTTGAGTTTGAAGTAGATTCTGTTTTCAAAACACTGACTCTCAAGCTAACTGGCAAGTCCATAGTGAGACAGTATTACCTTGATTTTCCTCTGAATTTTTTTTTGGTTTCCTTCTCTCTCTGCACACATGTGTGCAGATACATAATTTCCTAAATGATAAAATCCTTAACTCAAGAACCCTTTCAATCCTGTATAATTTTGGTAAAGAATTCCTTAAAAATCAAATAAATCTCTGACACTCCCTGATAGTACTTGGGGTGTACACTTCATACCACACAGCCATCTTCTACAGTCCTTAACAGAGTCATCAGAGTCCACTGGTTTCATGTCAGAGTATTAAAACTTTTTTTTAATGTTTTTTTTCATTTTTGAGAAAGAGAGAGAGAGAGACAGAATATGAAGCAGGCTCCAGGCTCTGAGATCATGACCTGAGCTAAGTCGGACACTTAACTGAATGAGCCACCCAGGCACCCCATTTCAGAGTAGTTTTGAAGAACTACATTCATGAAATGAGGCATTTAGTATGGTGCCAAGGGCTGACTCCTGAGGACCACGAGGATTTATGTGCCTCAACTTCTAAAGGGAGCTTCAAAAATGGGGACTATATAATACTCCACATCTTTATGAAGGGGCAGAACTGGTCCAACCAGTCAAGCACTACCATGGTTTCCTTAGAAATGGAACTCTGTGTCTGGAACTGCCTTAGGGTCTTTTAAAAGAGGCACAGGGACTCTTTCAGATAGAGCTAGTGTTTTCTACTTGGCACAATGAGGTCATCAAATGCCAGACAGTGTTAGCTAAAGAGAGTAACAATTAGGGGCGCCTGGGTGGCTTAGTTGGTTGAGCATCCGACTGTCGCTTAGGTCATGATCTGGCGGTTCGTAGGTTCGAGCCCCGTGTCGGGCTCTGTGCTGACTGCCAGCTCAGAGCTTGGAGCCTGTTTCAGTCTGTGACTCCCTCTCTCTCTGACCCTCCCCTGCTCACGCTCTCTCTCTCTCTCTCTCTCTCTCCTAGAAATAAATAAAACATTAAAAAAAAACTAAAAAAAAGAGAGCAACAATAGAAGGTTCAGGCACCAGACTCCTCTGCTCTAAGATGACAGAGTGAAAAGAAGAGTAAAGGGCAGAGCAGGCTAGCTTGCACCTGAATGGTGCTTACCAGAGGCAAGCGAGCAGGTATGAGGCTGATAAGACTCTTAATCACAACATCATAAACACTTTATAAACTCTGGGTCATACTCCAAATGTAGAGTATTAGTATTTAAACATGTACTATTTAGCATTCCTCTAACACTTAATTTGATATAGAGAAATTAAATGGTATCAATGGTTTCCTGAAACTGAGATGTCAAAGCACTAGCTGTTGGGCTTTCTCTATCAAGAATTGGGCATATTCTTAGAATATAGTCCTATAGTCATAGTCAATACACTTCCCACCCAAAGCTTAGGCATTTACAAAAGGATTCTGTTTGTGAAAACCCACATACACACAACCCAACAGTAGTTTAGTCTGCTTTAGAAATGAAGGAATCAAGGAAAAGACAAAAATGAAGGAAGGTAACAAGGGATAATGAAAGGATAAATAGAACATTGGTCGATGGATATACGGATGGTAAGAGAAGGAATTGGAGTTATCTAAATGGCTGCATGTATTTAGTTTGCCAAGGTAAAATCCCAATTAAGGAAATTGACAGGGTTGGTATATACAGAAGCAACTGTCTCTAAAACTACAAAAGTTTCTTTATGCCATTGCTTCTGTTGTGACTATGAGAAGTCTTTAACCTCCTATTGAAGTTAGAATAAACTTCATTTGCCATCCCCCTAAATGCAGACAAATTGCTTCTGTTCCCAGACCATTATGGGCCAGATCACAAAAGGACATTTTATATACAATACTGAGGATTAAGCAATTGTAGTAAAAGAATCTATCTGCTCCAAAGTCAGAAATAATATTAAAATATAAAGCCCAGTTATAAATATGGTAAAAATCAAAAAAGCAGAAAGTTTGTGTTGAGAAAACATTTGAAAAAGCATATAACAATCCATTTTTGGTTAGACATATGTGTTACACAAAGCAGCTGTTGTTTTTTACAGAACATTTCATTTCGACCAATTCTATCTCCCTAATCCAGCTCATCTGTGGATATTAAGTGCCTAAAAGCTTGCTTTATTTCCTCAGTATTTCATAGTCTTCATTTAATTTAACAACATCTATGATGTGTTTTTGAAAAAATAACTTCACAAGATTCAAATCTTATGATTGCTGAGTTTTTTCACTAGGATAACTAATCAATTTAACTTTTAACAGAAGTGGTAATGGCAAAGTTGTAATGTTCCACCATTAAAATTATCAAAAGAGAAAAAAAATTAACAGCTCAAAGTTCAAGTAAGCTTTGGTGAATATCTCTTGAAAGCAGCACTTATTACTTTTATTGATAAATAATGTGTTCTACATGTAGAAGCTATATAATCCATTTCCATGCCTCACTTGATTCAAGCGCTCAACTCCCTAATTAGGCATCTGTTAGACAATGAAACTTTGTTTTCCTGCACATAATATCGGTCTCTTTACTAATGTAGCTTGAATAATCACAACTTCTTTCTCAAGAGATTAATTTGATGCCTAAAGTGTCAGGAACAAAGATTCAACATTTACGTTGTATTAATTGATAGGGTGTGAATATTGTTATTACACAAAGCCACATAGTTTTAAATAATAGAAACCAAAACTCGACAATTTTGAGCACAGTAAATACTGCATTAGCAACATCGATGACATATGCATATGGTTTCCATGACTCTTTTATATGCTATTATTTTCAAATAGGCCAATGACACATTTTTTGGTACGTTGTCTGTCAGTATGGGTACACAGAGCCAGTATTTTCATCTGTATTCTTAGAAGAGGACATCCTCTCCATTGGAAACTTCACAATGTACAAAAAGAGCTGTTGATACTTGGTCATTAGTTTTACAAAAGAAAGTGGTGTTCAAGGAAAGCTACCAAATGAAAAGTGCAGTGTTATAAATCATGTGGGGCTCTTGGATGTCAGGGTGGTGAGTTAGGACAAGGAGCTGAACTGCAGGTACAATCAAGCCTATTCACTTAGGGTATTGGTGTAACAAGAGGCAAAAGTAGATGCCAGCTCCCCATTGTTCATTTTTCCACATAAAACAGCAAAGCAAGGGTTAGGTACATGAGTGCAGACGGGGTACTGTCTAGCAGCCAAGGAGCCCCAAGCAGAAGGCCCTGCCTTATGGGCCTGAGAGGCTTGGGGCAAAATAAGGGAAATGGTCAAGAGTGCTCAAGTGCTGAGCCAGACTGGAAAAAAGGGTCTTTGTCAAGGTCCCCTACATAGAAGGTCTTCATAAAGATGTCTGAAAAGTACCTCTACCAGTTCCCCTGATAAAGCCGCTTCTTAATGGAGCTGCCTATGGTAGGAATGCAGATCTGTGCACGGTCATGGCTAGCCTGAGGATTTCCAGTCCTTAACCGCAGCTCCCTCCAGAACACTCTAATGCACAGTCTGTGCACCACGTCTAGTCTGGGGGCAGCTTTCCCCATGAGGCCTACAAGGCAAAGCCCATGTAATTGCCTATGGTCAGGCCTGAAAGGTCACGTAGGAAATTTTGGCCTGGAGCCCAGCTGGGCTTCTCAAACCAGTAGTGTAAGATTCGACAAATACATCCTATACTTCCGAAGACCCGTAGTCTTCGCAAATAACATGGCAGAAATGGTTTGTACTGGTTTTCATCATTGAGATTAAAGTTCAATTCTCAACTAAAATATTCTGCTTAATAAGAATGACTTTTTCTTTATATATTGTTGAATTTGGTAGAAGTATAATGAAGTTTTACATAGCTATAATTTCAGTGTTCGTAGTATACCTGACCTCTGATGCTATGGTGTGTGACGTTTATAATGTGGATGAAGTCCTATATCAGCCTGTGAATGACGGTTTCTTAGGCTGGAATTTATTATGGCAATGAGTATAGCTTCTTTGGAAGAAAAACAGTATTTTTTAAAGATGCATCTTGGTGAAGCAGAAAATATTGGCTACAATGATGCAGTTATCTATGATAATGAGGAAATAATGAGGGAAGAAGAATTATTGTTGAACTGAAAACCTTGTAAATTAATAGTTAAATAGTTATTCATTAAAGTGAACCGTACATGAAATGTAATAAAGATGAAAATTTTACTGAAGTAATTTTCTCTTCATTATGGAAATGTTTCTGACAATATTGAAGAGCAATGTAAAGGAAAAACAATCCTGTTTTGCTTTAAAGAATTGTTTGGAAAAGTAATAAATAGAGAAATTATACTAGCTGCAAATCCAAAGAATTATTTCCTTACCAAGAAATCACAGCATTTAATCAAAGACAACTTCCATCTCATTTTTAAATTAGTTTTTTAAGGCAAAAGGAAATATGTGAGTTATATATAATGGTGAGGANCCTTGAAAAGTATTATTTATCAGTTTTTAAAACATTTTTAAGGTTTATTTTTGACAGAGAAAGAGTGAGAGTAAGGGAGGAACAGAGAGAGAGGAAGACAGAGGATCTGAAGTAGGCTCTGAACAGACAGCAGAGAGCCTGATGTGGGGCTGGAACTCACAAAGTAGAAGATCATGACCTGAGCTGAAGTCTGATGCTTTAATGGAGTGAGCCATGTAGGTGCTCCTATTTATCAATTTTTAATTGAATAATTATTTTGTTTCTCAAGTTTTTATTAGTTTTAATTCAGAGTTTCCTCTGGCTTATCAAAAGATATGAACAGAATCTGAGCAAAGAAATGAAAGTAATAACCACAAAAATCTACACATGCAAAACTTCACATGAGAAGACACATTATCTTACAGTTCCTTTTACAAAATTGCATGGCTTACTGAGATGATCTAGAGCCTAGAAACTAGGTATGTCTAATTGCTATTTTCCATTTATCACTGGTCTGTCAAACCTGGCTTGTGAGGTGACATATGACACTGACGTAACAACAATGACAAACTCTCCAACCTAATGGATCTACTGTGAGCAGCACAAGAATAAAAAATATGAATGACTTGGGAATTCTGTAGGAATGTTTACACAAATCTTCAAAATAACAACATACTCCAGTGAAGAAATGGGCAAAAGACATGAATAGATTCTTCTCCAAAGAAGACATCCAGATGGCCAACTGACTTATGAATAAATGTTCAACGTCACTCAACATCAGGGAAATACAAATCAAAACCACAATGAGATACCACCTCACACCGGTCAGAGTGGCTAACATTAACAACTCAGGCAATGGCAGATGTTGGCGAGGAGGTGGAGGAAGAGGATCTCTTTTGCACTGCTGGTAGGAATGCAAACTGGTGCAGCCTCTCTGGAAAACAATATGGAGGTTCCTCAAAAAAATTAAAAATAGAACTATCTTACGACCCAGCAATTGCACTATTAGGTATTGATCCAAGGGATACACGTATGCTGTTTTGAAGGGACACATGTACCCAATGTTTACAGCAGTACTATCAACAATAGCCAAAGGATGGAAAGAGCCCAAATGTCCACCATCAGATGAATGGATAAAGAAGATGTGGTATATATATACAATG
>NW_027528818.1:7198612-7212153 GCF_008692635.1 Crocuta crocuta
GAATGACTTGGAATTCTGTAGGAATGTTTACACAAATCTTCAAAATAACAACATACTCCAGTGAAGAAATGGGCAAAAGACATGAATAGATTCTTCTCCAAAGAAGACATCCAGATGGCCAACTGACTTATGAATAAATGTTCAACGTCACTCAACATCAGGGAAATACAAATCAAAACCACAATGAGATACCACCTCACACCGGTCAGAGTGGCTAACATTAACAACTCAGGCAATGGCAGATGTTGGCGAGGAGGTGGAGGAAGAGGATCTCTTTTGCACTGCTGGTAGGAATGCAAACTGGTGCAGCCTCTCTGGAAAACAATATGGAGGTTCCTCAAAAAAATTAAAAATAGAACTATCTTACGACCCAGCAATTGCACTATTAGGTATTGATCCAAGGGATACACGTATGCTGTTTTGAAGGGACACATGTACCCAATGTTTACAGCAGTACTATCAACAATAGCCAAAGGATGGAAAGAGCCCAAATGTCCACCATCAGATGAATGGATAAAGAAGATGTGGTATATATATACAATGAGTATTACTAGGCAATCAAAAAAATGAAATCTAGTCATTTGCAACTACGTGGATGGAACTGGAGAGTATTCACTAAATGAAATTAGTCAGAGAAAGACAAATATCATATGACTTCACTCATATGAGGACTTTAAGATACAAAACAGATGAACATAAGGGAAGGGAAGTAAAAATACATAAAAACAGGGAGGGGAACAAACCCTTAAATTCAGAGAACAAACCGAGGGTTGCTAGAGAGGTTGTAGGAAGGGGCATGGGCTAAATGGGCAAGGGCATTAATGAATCTACTCCTGAAATCATTGTTGCACTATATGGTAAGTTGGATGTAAATTAAAAAATAAGTAAATTATTAAAAAAAATAAAGAGGTATTAATAAAATACCATATCCCCTAAAAAATAAAATAATAACATACTTTGCAGAAAACTGAGCCATCAAAACAATATTTGTTTCCATAATAGAGCCGAAAAATCATCAAATTATATACAAAACAATATAAACAAAATTCAAGTGTTCTTGTGCCTTTACAGGTTGCATTTCTTTACATTTCTCTAAGTGATTTGATGGTGCTGTGTAGGGTGGTCAACATTCATATCCTTAAATAAGTTCTTTCACACTTTATTAAGTAGTTTTATTACTTATGGTCCTGTGATTTGAAAGATCATAAATATTGCAGCAAGTGTAACAATAATTTAGTGTCATATAGAATCAAATGCTTTTCTTTCAAATATATGTTCCTACATGATAATTTAAATTACAATGAACACATAAAATTGGAGTTGTAGTTATTCAATAAAACTAAAAACATATTGTCTTATCAAACTCAATGTGGATGCTTAAAGATTCTGTATATAACAAACCAAATTGTATTTTTGTCCTGATTCCTGTATCTATCAATCATGTTAAAATGAAATGGATATTACTGCAACATGTTTTGTTTTTCCACTAACACGTTTTTGGTTTCCTAAACAGGCAAATAGCATAGTGAATTGCATGGATCTTCTTAATGCTAAATCAAAGACCATTTCTTTTCAGTACCAACTTATTTTTGATATTCGAGTTGGAACTCCACATAAGCAAGCACAGAGTTCCAAAAATAATTGACAAAGCAAAAGTCAATAAGCCAGATTTATCTCAGCTGCTTCTTTCTTGCAGCTTAATCAAATTTGTGAAACTTTATAATTTTGGGTGGCTCATAGTATCACAAAACACTTTAAGAATACAAGGACCGAATCAGGATTCTGAAAATGGAAACTGAAGCTACTTTTAGTAGTTTTACTTTTACGAAATAGCGGGACTAATTGAGCTACTTTGCTAATAATATACCTATTTCTGCTTCATCTATTCTGTGTCCTAACAACATAAGAATCCCTGTGCTAAGGTAAAAAAATGCTTGCTCACAAGCATAGAAAAAAAAGGATTCAATCGTCAAATGATAATGCCATGTCTTTATATTTTTGTCTTTCTGGAGATTTTCACTTTGACCCAAAAGTTGATCTCCAATTATGTAGATTTAAGCAACATATATTTGTATATGCCTTCAGTATAGCTATGGCCAATCTTCTTCTGTTATCCTGACATAGAATTCCAGGCTTCAAAATTTATGCAGAGTAATAAATTGGCTGGCTTTGGATGTATGGTGAAATAGATAATATGTCTTCAATTCCTAACCCTGACCTTTAAAAACTAACCCTGCTGGGGGCGCCTGGGTGGCTTAGTCGGTTAAGCGTCCGACTTTCGCTTAGGTCATGATCTCNAAATAAAAATAAAAAATAAAAACTAACCCTGCTGAAAATATGGGATAAAGTTTAAGAGGCGTTCTCACAGGGAAAAATGGAAATCACTGAGCAAAATAGGCAAAATACAACTTCTGCACAGATTACAAGAAAATGAGCTGGCATTGGGACTGTGGGAAGGTCTTAGATACTGTTCATTGTAACCCAAGCAAAGATTTAGAACACGTAGAGATTCCCATGTAGAGCAGAGACCCTCAGAGACTCCATTGTGAGGTTGCACAGGAAAAATCTGCCTCGTTGCATGTGGAGATGATGAGGAAGATAGTGTGCCTATCTAGATTCTGAGTGGAGAAACATCTTGTAATTCAAAGCCATGGATCTTAATCCACTGAGTTTTCGGTTCAGTTTGTATTAATCAAATGGTTCTGGAGACCCTATAGTAAGAAACCTATATTATGAAATAGACATCGGCCCAAAAGACAGAGGTAGGCTTGGGGTACCAGGAAGAAACAAACGGCAAAATCTCTCCAACCATACAGAATCCCTATAAATAAATAAAGCCCTGGGAAGGCAAGCTCACAATCCAAAGTTACAAAGCACTCAAACAAAAACAACCCATATAAGAGAGTCACAGCCGTGACAAACTGTATGAATAGAACCTCAGAACATTAGTTAATAAAGTCAGCTGTTGACATTATGAAAATGTGTTTAAAATCATTAAAAATACAGTATAAAATTGAAACTATAAGAAATAAAGAGCAAAATTAAATAAGAATGGGAAGATTTGAAAAAGAACTAAATATAAATTTCAGAGATGAAAAATTACCATTGGAATTAACATTTTAACAAGTCAAAGGACTAGAAACAGAGGAATAGAAGGTTTGTGACCTGGAAGCTACAAAATAACAATGCCTATTGAGTGCTTATTAAGCCTACAAGTGCCAAAAAAAGTAATTCCTATACTATTTTTTTTACCATTGTTATTAATCTTATTACTGCGAGAATATTCATTAGTATATTCTGGCTGGCTGGGATTTGTAGCAACAGCAGACTGGCTCTGTCATCTGTGCTATCAACCACTCTGCTGTTTTGCCCCTGAGGAAGTTATTCAGAACTTAGCATAGAGTAATAGCTAGATTATCAATATGGAGATTGTAAAATGTGGAGGATGAAATGTAATGGTTAAACGTGTATCTCTAATCACTCTACCTTAACACTCTTTGGAGATGCGCACACTGCTGGCTTTCTCTAGCTTCTTCACTGGCTACTGTGTGTAGTGCTCTCCTGCTCGTTCTTCCCCGTTTCTGATGTCAGAATATTGGACCACCCAAGGCTCAGTCTGCACACTACTTCTCTCCCCTGTCCCAGTTGCTATCCTATGTATATATAGATCATATATACAACTGCCAACATGGTAACCCAAATTAGCATTCCAGAACCCTCCCCCCACTCACCACCAGTCTGGCTCTCACAGTGTTCCCTATCTTAGTCCCTTCCAGTTCTCTAAGACATCTAAGTTATCAAAAAATCCCCTTGCTTAAGCATCTAACCACTGCTTACCCCCTGCACCAACCACCCTGGTCCAAGCTACCATTATCGTTATCCCAGATAATTGCAACAGCCCCCTAACTTGATCCTATGCTTTTCTCCTTGATCTCTTTAAGTCTATTCTGAATACTGACATAAGTATGATCCTCCTTAAATGTAAGTCAAATGATGCTACTTCTTTGCTCAAAGCTGCCTAATTCACCCAGAGAAATAAAAGATTATAAGGCTGTAAATAATTAGACTATCATCAGCAGTCATTCTCATAATTTTCTACTCTTCTCTTTTTCACTGTACTTCAGTCACATAGGCCTCTAGTATTCTAGGCATTCTTCTACCTCAGCATATTTGCACAGGTTCTCTATGCATGGGAAATTCTTCCCCTATGTATCTACATGGGCATCTGTCTTTACCTCCTTTTATATTCACTTAAATATTATCTTCCCTCACCATGTATGTGAAATTACAACCCTTAAGAACTCATTCCCTACACCTGCTTTGGTTCTATCTTTAGTACTTACTATTATGCATAAAATATGCCCTTTTAATTTTTTTTAGTCCATATCTCCTGATAGGTAAACCCCCCACATCACTACCGAATCCCTAAGGCCTGAAGAAGATATGGGCTCAGACAGGTCCTGAAAGCCATAAATAAGTTACATGATCAGAAAGCTTGCACTCTCAGTGCACACATTCATCCTGTCTTATTGCCATTTCTTTTTTCAACTCTCATATATGACCTCATGGAGAGTTCCTATGACTAGGTGACTAAGAAAAGAACTGTAACTGTCATCTAGATGGCTCTATGTGATATGATATTTCCAACTGAAATGAAAGTCTATAGCATTAAAGCCTTCCTTAGAGGGTCAGTGGGAAAAGAAATCTTTGGAGTGTGTAGAATTTTGAATAGTATACCTGGGTGTCTTTATTGATCTATACTGATTTATGGATGATGAAGAATGGCTGAATGGTGAGGAACTTAGATAAAATAAGATCAGTAGATTAGATAAAAAGCAGAAAAAGGTTGCAAGCCTCTGACTCTGGACTCTTCAATTCTAGCAGGTTCTTCCCACCATATATGTTGCACTGACCAAAGTTTGTATGCACCTCTATGAGGCTCTGGGAAGAATCTGGGGAGTGTCTTCCAATCATGTTAATTCTTTCCTCATAAACACTTTTCATGGTTTCCGTTGGTTGTAATAGCAATGACCTAAAACCCACCTGAGGTGCTTTCTCATAATTTTTTTAATCTAGCTGGCCCCCAAAGATTTGGCAGAGCTTGCTTTAAGTGCTTTATGTTGGAAGCATTTCAGAAGTAAAATATAAGTATTTGTAAGTGGAAATGAGAACCTATGAGACTATTTCAAACGTGGTACAGTTTTAAGGTAGATGAGCTCCAGACAAAATAGTTATGAGAATTATTTTACTCTCATTTATATATTCTAAATCTGTTCATCTTGAGGATCTTCAGTAACTTTTACTTTATTGTTCTCTAATTGATGCTACCCCACCATTACATCCCATCCAGATTGTCCCATGCTTCTAAATTTCTTCTACAACTTTGTTTTTCCTCTCTGATTCAAAACTCTTATTTCCCAGTATTTAACATTTCTTGGTTTGAAGTGTAACACTTAAATCTTCAAACTATAAAAGAGATTCCTATTCTGATTTCTCCTAATTTCTGGGAACTGTGACAGAGGATACTATTGATCCTAATGGATTATACTCTCTCAAATTCCATTTTCTAAAGTAAGAGACCCCTTTTATTAGACATCCAGGAGAGAAGAGTAAGGTCAACTTTGGTCAAGGGGATGCCAGAAGTAATTACAATTTTTGTCCTTTGTCTTTTTTTCCCCTTCTGCTTCTTTCTTCCAGCTCCTATCTCTCTATTACATTTTAATGTACTTACCACAAGGAAAAGCTGGTCTCACTTGTAACTATTTTTATAAAGTTAATTATATTATTTATGTTTCTTTGTATATAACATAGTTATTTCTTGCTCAGAGCTTCTACAGAGCCTCGGATTTTTTATAGTCTTATTTCTTTGGTCTATACGGAGCATAGAAGATTTTAATTTGACTAAATTGTTGTCCAATAATATTAAATTTCATAAGAAGCATAGACTTGTTATGAAATTTATAATTAGGTAATTTAAATATTAATACTTAAATAAAACCATGAGTAAAAGGCAAGCTAAATTTAGAAATAAGGCAAGTTACAAAGGGAACCACTAATTCAAAAACATATATGCACCCTTATATTTATTGTAACATTATTTACAATAACCAACCTATAGAATCAAAGTAAATGTCTATCCATAGATGAATGGTTAAAGAATACATATATATATATGACTTAGCCATAAAAAACAATGAGATCTTGCTAACTGGAACAAGAAGGATGGACCTCAAGGGTAAGGGTATTATACTAAGTGAAATAAATTAGAGAAAGAGAAATGCTATGTGATTCTACTTACTTTGGAATCTAAAAAAAAAAAAAAGAAAAAAAACATTTAAAAAGCAGAAACAGACCTATAAATATGGAGAACAGCTGATGGTTGCTGGACGGTGGGACAGATGAGCAAAGTGGGTAAAGGAGAGTGGGAGGTGCATGTTTCCAGTTAGGAAATGAAAAAGTCACTGGGATAGAGGCAGCAGGAATATAGTCAATGATATTGTAATAGCGTTGTATGGTGACTGATAGCTATGTTTGTAGTGAGCTTACAATAGCCTATAGACTTGGCAAATCATCATGTTGTACACCTGAAACTAATGTAACAGTGTGTATCAAGTATAATTCCATTAAAATATAAAATAAAAAGGGGTGGTTGGATGGCTCAATCAGTTGGGCAATTGACTTGATTTTGGTTCAGGTCACACTCTCATGGATAGTGAGACTGAACCTTGCATTGAGAGCATGGAGCCTGCTTGGGATTCTCTGTCTCTCCTCTTTCTGCCCCTTACCCTCTTACACATGTAAACATGTGTGGTGTCTCTCTCTCTCTCAAAAAATAATCATTTTTTAAAAATTAAAAAAAAATAAGGAAAGGGATAAAATTCCACCAGTAACTAGGGCTAAACATTGATAATTCTTTGTCAAAATATGCAATCATTTATATGCCCTAATTTTAATCACGGATTTTAAAAAAAGAAAACCAGTGACACTTTAACGTTTGTGTAAAATGTTTATGCTACCCAGAAAAAAAATGTAAAAATTAAATTAATTACATTTTTCCAGCATTGTAATATTTTGGAGGGTCTTGGAACTCCATATACTAAGCAGGACTTCACTTTGGAAGTATTTTCAAACCTTCCCTATGTAAGTTATTTTAATTCTATTTTTGTAAAAACAGAAAAATATTTCTGTAATTGAAATATTCATTCTATCTTTAACAATCCTATATAAAAATGCTAAATGGTTAAGTATTAATACCATGACTCATTGATATTTTGTATTATTGAAGGATGTTTAACCTGACTATCCAACTGGGTCTTTGAAATGTTTTGGAAGAAATATATAATAAAAACAAGAATTGGTTGGCTGTAGACATTTGTATGATTACACCTAGTATACCAAAAGGTGATTATGAAGAATAACTTAATTTATGATGAAAAGTAGGCATTCCAATGATCTTATTGCTATCATTGGGTGGCATATAGAGCCAAGGGGTTATTTCTGTTTTTGGTGACTCCATATGTGATAACTATCTGTATCTTAATAAGAAAAATGCCAGTTTGGGGTTCAAGATGGTAATGTAAGAGGGGCACCTGGGTGGCTCAGTTGGTTAAGTGTCAGATTTTGGCTAAGGTCATGATCTCACAGTTTGTCGGTCCTAGCCCTGTATTGGGCTCTGTGCTGACAGCTTGGAACCTGGAGCCTGCTTTGGATTCTGTTATCCCTCTCTCTCTGTGCACCCTCCTCCTCCTCCTCCCCCTCCTCCCCCTTCTTCTCTCTCTGTCTCTCAAAAATAATTAACATTAAAAAGAGATGGAAATATAAGAGGATCCTGAACTCATATCCAGACACACTGAATATGTAGCTATGTAAGGAAAAACTTCTTTTGAAAAAAGCCCTAATAATTGGCTGAGCAGCTCCTACACATTGGGCATATAAAAGAAGGTCCACACTGAAGCAGATAAAAGGGGCTTGGACAAAATGTCACCATATACTTTATCTCCAGCATAACAACCTACATTTGAAAGAGAGTTTAAAACGTGGAGCTTCTCTCTAAGGAGCAAAGGTTTTAAACTCCACACTGGGTACCATAACTTTGAGACCTACACATGAGAGGAAAGATCCCAAAACATCTAGCTTTGAAAACCAATGAAACTTGCATTCAGGAGACCGACACGCCTATGGCAAACTGAGAAACTACTCTTAAAGGGCCCTCACACACAAACACACTGCCAGGGGGCTCAGAGCAGAGGAAGGTGATTGAGAGGAATCCAGACTTTATGTGAAAGAGACTCATTTGCTAAACATAAAGCATCAGCCTAAGGGGTAGTCATCTAATTTTACATCCATCTAGAGGCCTATTGATTGGTGGGCACCATATTTGCACTCTCATTCTATCTCCAGCCAGTGGGCACTTTTTTCTTGCACCACTGTATGGCATCACCTGTACATTCTCCCTCTGCCTTATTATAGCCAGTGTATACTGTCTGTTTTCATTGTTGCTATTGTTTTCAGTTTACTTATTTTTGAGAGAGAAAGTGAGGGTGAGGGGCACAGAGAGTGGGGGTGGAAAGAGAGACAGTAAGAGAGAGCGACAGAGACAGAGAGAGAATCCCAAGTAGGCGCCACACAGTTAGGTGTAACCTGATGAAGTGCTCAAACTCACCAAATGCAAGATCATGACCAGCCAAAATCAAGAGTCAGATGCTTAACCCACTGAGCCACCCAGGTACTTCTTTTTACTGTTGTTTTTAAACTCTAGGCCTTTTTGTTTTCTCCAGGCACTACATGTATGCACCCCCTCTGCCTTGCTTCAGCTGGTGGGCTCCACATTCACCCTCCCCATCTGCCACACTCCAGAGCATCACTATCTCAGAGATTGGGACTTTTACATGCATCTGGTTCCCCATGTTTCTCAGCTGCTGCCCAGAGACACCCCTTGATTGCTTGGCTCTGGAGGCCAGGGAGACTTGTGATCCTGAGTCACATGAGACTGAAGCAGTTAAAGAGACAGTTCCAGCACAGGACACTGCACAGATAGCGGACTGAAACATACTTATGGTCTTTCTTTGAAGGAAGCCTATTTTCTTGTTGTAGACCTTTAGCCTGAGGGACAGGCTTTAGGTGTGGCACGTATTTAGAGGTCTACAGAATGATTCTCAGGGAATATAAACTGATGGATGCCATTTTTGCAGTCTTCCTCTGCCTTGATATAGTTCCCTGGTATCTCACAAAAAGAAACTTATACAATTATTTGGAGCCCTGAATTTTTTTAAACTTTTCACATGCTTTATTTATTTTTGAGAGAAACAGAGTATGAGCAGGGGAAGAGCAGAGAGAGAGGGAGACACAGAATCTGAAGCAGGCTCCAAGCTCTGAACTGTCAGCACAGAGCCAAATGCAAGGCTCGGACCCATGAACTGTGAGATCATGACCTGGGCCAAAGTCAGATGCTTAATCAGCTGAGCCACCCATGCACCCCTTGAGCCCTGAATTTTGTGAATGCTATCCAAGGGATACCTATTGAAAACCTGACTTTGGTAGCCAGCGGGCTTATGCTTGCAGTCCAACAGAACTATATTGCATACATTAAAAGCTGCTGTCAGAGTGTCTAAACTGTATTCCAACAGCCTGAATATAAGAGCTGAACTCAGACTTTTCCCTTTGAAATAATGACATGTCCTGGCACACCCTCATCTACTTAGAGCCATAAAATATAAAATACAGTGCTTTTACAATCTCCATGGTTTGAGAAACAATCAAGATCTTGGGCAGGGTTGTATAGTAACATTAATTTTCTACATGAGGTCACTCACTCAAGACTAGGAGAGATGGCTATTTTATCTAATGGATAGAAACCAACAGAGACTCAAGCAAAATGAAGAACAGAGGAATATATTCCAAATGAAAGGCAATAAAACCACAGGTGGGAAAACAACTTAGTAAAATGCAGATAAGTAAGTAATTTACCTGATACACTGTTCAAAATAATGGTCAAAAAGATGCTTGCTGAACTCCAGAGATGGATGGATGAACACGATGAGAATTTCAACAAAAAAGATAAAATATAAGAAAGTACTAAATAGAAGTCACAGAACATAAGCATGCAATAATTGAACTGAAAAATACACTAGAGAGGGTCAACAGCAGACAAAGTGAAGCAGAGGAAAGAATCAGGAACTTGTCAATAGGGCAGTGATCTTACCTAATTAGAATAGCTAAAAGAAAAATGAAAAAAGTACAAGTAGGTTAAGGTATCTATGGGATAACATCAGATGGACTAATTTTTGGATTATAAGGGTCCCTGAAGGAGAAGAGAGAGAGAGAAAGGGACAGAAAAATTTTATGAAGAAATAATGGCTGAATTATTATGCTAAGTGAGAAAAAGACAAACACTGTATAATGTCACTTACATGTATAATCTAAAAAAAAAAAACCTCGTATAAACATAGTAAAATGGTGGCTACCAGGGGTTGGAAGATGAGGGGATGGGAAACACATGTAAGAGTAAGTANATGGCTGAAAGCTTTTCTAACCAGGGAAAGGAAACAAATATCCAGATCCATGAAGCCCAGAAAGTTCCAAAACAGGAATCCAAAAAGATGCAGACCAAGATACATTGTAATTAAAATGTGAAAAGTTAAAAACAAGAAGAGAATTTGAAAGCACCAAGAGAAAATCAATTTATCACAAACATGGAACTCCCAGAGGACTGTAGCAGATTTTTAGCAGAAGTCTTACAAGACAGAAGGCAGCAGTGCAGTGTATTCAAAGTACTGAAAGAAAAAATTTTAACAAACACTCTACCTGCCAAAGTTATCATTCAGAATAGAGAGAAAGATAGAGTTTCCCAGACAAGCAAAACATAAGAGTTTATCACCACTAAATTGGCCGTACAAGAAACATTAGAGGTATTTCTCTAAGCTGAAAAGGGTACGAGTTAGTTATAGGAAAAGATATTAAAGTATAAATCTTACTAGTAAAGGCAAATATATAGTAAATGTAGCAGATTAATCACTTATAAGGCTAGTATAAAAGTTAAGAGCTANGAAACATAAAATATGGAATGGGGAAGAATAAAATGTATAGCTTTAGGCTGTTATTAAACTTAAGTTGTTATTAACTTAAAATATACTTTTACATTACAAGTTGTTATATGTAAGTTTCATATTTACNATTAAGAAGAAAAAATCTAAGCTTATGGTCAAAAAAGTCATCAAACCACAAAGAAAGACAGCAAGAGAAGAATAAAGGAACAGAGAGGAATGAAATAAACAGCTCCCAAACAATTAACAAAATGGCAGCAAGTGCATACTTCTCAAAAATGACTTTAAATGTAAATGGACTAAATTATCCAACCAAAAGACAGAGTGGCTGAATGGGTAAAAACCAAGACCCATCTATATGCTGCCTAAAGAGACTCATTTCAATNAATATTGTATTATAAGTATCAAACTTGCTAGGGAACTAAATCTAAGTTATTCCAAACACTAAAAAGAAACAATAATTATATGATATGACAGAAATGCTAATTATCACTGTGATGGCAGTATGTATATATATCAAATTAACATGTACACCTTAAATTTACACATATATTATTAAACTTTTTTAAAAAACGCATTTAATAATGGTGTTTGTAAGTGCTATATGTGAGGGGAAAAAAGAAATTGATTTCATTTTCAAATAACATTGAAGTGGGGGGATTACTGCTTCTTTGGAAAATCACTTCCAGGTAAATTTACTTTTTTGTATGATGGAAAAAACTGCCTTGTGGAAGTGCGAAGTTTATTAAATATTATAAAGATAATACAACAGCATAATTAATTTATGGTATAGTATAGAGTAACTCTACCAAGTTAATAAATTGGTTCTGTGCTTTATTAACTCTAATACTCAGAGCTAGGAAAAATTTTTATTATATATCAGCAACCTCTAATTTTTGCAAAACCCTATGTGGTAAGCACTACAGTTATCTCTATTTAACAGATGAGTAAAATAAGACAAAATTTAAGTGATCTGTTCACAGTTATGGACTCAAAACTGTGATTCATACCCAGGCAGTAAAGCTTTCTCTGAATCAAACTTTTAACCGATATACCAAAAGGTTCTCAAAGTGAGTCCTGCATAATCCCAGGGGTCTCAGAAAATTTTCAGAGTTAGTAAAGTCAAAATTATGTTCAAATTGCATTTTCAAAAAATTTTTTACTGTATTTTCTTTGAATCGATGATGCAAAAACAAAACAAAACAAAACAAAAAAACAGGAAAAAGTACTGGCACCTTACCATGAATCAAGGCAGTAGCATCAAAGTGATTGATGGTCATTATATTCATCATTACCATGCAGTTGGTAAAAAAATTTGTTAATTTTTTAAAAAGCTAGTTTAATTTTCCTTAAATAATCAATCATTTTTAATGTCTACTTTCTGTATATTTTTATCTGTATGACTAAATAGAAAATACCTATTAAATAATTGTAAATATAATATTGTAGCTGTTGATAAGCAACTCAAAGAAAGATCAACTGAGTAGTGAACTGATATGGCCACTTTTTTCATGATATGCCATTTTTTTAACCAAAAAACATTCATACAAGATCAAGTTATCCATACTTGGGGTATTTTGCAGCTATTTTATCAAAAAGAAATGAATGCAGTAAACTTGTTACTTTAGGGAAAACTACTGGTAATATCAATTGTCAATAATAAAATTTGAACTTTTGGGGCACCTGGGTGGCAAAGTCAGTTAAGTGTCTGACTTCGGCTCAGGTCTTGATCTCGTAAGTCGTGGGTTCCAGCCCTACATAGGGTTCTGTGCTGACAGCTCAGAGCCTGGAGCCTGCTTCAGATTCTGTGTCTCCCTCTCTCTCTGACCCTCCCTTGCCTGCATTCTNGACCCATCTATATGCTGCCTAAAGAGACTCATTTCAATTCTGAAGACACACATAAGGCTAAAGTAAAGGAATACAAAAAGATATTCCATACAAGTAAAAACCAAAAGAAAAGTTTTATCAGACAAAATAGATTTTAAGCCAAAAAGAATAACAGGAGATAAAGAAAGTCATTATGTAATGATAAAGGAGTTAATATAGCGAGAAGATATAACAACTATAAATATATATACACCAAACACAAGAACATGTAAATATATTAAGCAAGCCCTAACAAATCTAAAGGGAGTTATAAACAAGAACACAAATAATAGAGGACTTCAATACCCCATTGTCAGCAATGGATAGATCATCTGAATAAAAAAATAACAAAGAAACATAGGAATTTAACCATATTTTGGGCCACATGGACTTAAAAAACTTACATAGAACATTTCATTGAATAGCAGAATATACATTTTCTTAAGTGCATGTGGAACATTCTCCAGGATAGGTCATATGAAAGGACACAAAATTAGTCCTGGCAAATTTAAGAAGGTGGAATAATACCAACAATGTTTTCTTTTTCTTTTTTTAAAATATTTTATTTATTTTTGAGAGGGAGAGAGACAGCGTGATCAGGGGAGGGTCAGAGAGAGGGAGATACAGAATCTG
>NW_027528818.1:7212310-7213230 GCF_008692635.1 Crocuta crocuta
CCACCCAGGCGCCCCAACTGCGATATATTTTTAAAAAATAAATAAATAAAATTTCAACTTGAAAGTTCAAGCTAGAAGCTTTAAAAGTTACAGCTACCACTATGAAATTCACAGCTTCTCAATATACACAGGTTTCTCTGAGGATATTCCTGACAGTAGAGATGAATGTTTTTTTTTTTATACTGACATACATCATCTTTTGGAAGATCTGCCTAACTNCCTCCAGGCTCTGGGCTAGGTGTCAGCACAAAGCCTGATGTGGGGCTCAGACCCACAAACCGTGAGATCATGACCTGAGCTGAATTCGGACGCTTAACCAACTGAGCCACACAGGTGTCCTACCAACAATATTTTCTGACCACAATAGTATGAAACTAGAAATCAACAAGGAGAAAGCTGTAAAATCTGCAAACAATAGTATGAACCTAGAAATGAACAAGGAGAAAGCTGTAAAATCTGCAAACATGTACAAACTAAGCAAGACACTTCCAAACAACTAATGGATTGAAAAAATCAAAGGAAAACAACATATCTAAAATCACATGAAAATGGAAACACAACATAACAAGTCCTCTGGGATGCAAAAGCAATTCTGAGGGGAAGGTTTAGAGCAATAAATGCATATATTACAAATTAAAAGGTCTTAGAAAACCTAACTTAACATCTCTAAAAACTAGAAAACAAAACAAATGAAGCCCAAAGTTAGAAGGACAGAAATAATAAAGATCAAACAGAAATATATTAGGGACAAGAAAAACAATAGAAAGAATTAACAAAACTAAGAGCTGGTTTTTTGAAAAGATATCAAAATTGACAAATTTTTAGCTACACTAAGAGGACAAATATAAAACTAGAAATTAAAGAGGAAACATTACAACTGATATTATATATATAGGATCATAAGACTCTACTATGAACAG
>NW_027528818.1:7213534-7215554 GCF_008692635.1 Crocuta crocuta
AAAGACACTACAAGAAAAGTGTAGACCATTACCTGTGATAAATTAAAGGTGCAAAAATTCTCAACAAAATATTAGCAAACCAAATTCAAGAAATATTAAAAGGATTATACACCATGACCAAGTGAGATATATCCCTGGGATATAAGAATGGTTCCAAATATGCAACTGAATAAACATAATATATCACAATAAAATGAAATATAAAAATCACATGGTTAGGGCGCCTGGGTGGCTCAGTCTGTTAAGCATCCAACTTTGGCTCAGGTCTTGATCTCATGGTTTTGTGGGTTCAAGCTCTGCATTGGGCTCTGTGCTGGCAGCCAGCTCAGAGCCTGGATCCTGTTTCAGATTCTGTGTCTCCCTCCCTCTCTGACCTTCCCCTGCTCATGCTCTCACTCTCTCTCTCTCAAAAATAAATAAAACATTTAAAAAAATTTTTTAGACCACATGGTTATCTATCTTAGCAGATGGAAGAAAAGCATGTAACAAAATAAGCCTTTTCATGATAAAAACTCTCAACTGATTGGATATAGAAAAAAACACCTTAACATAATAAAGGCCATGTACAACAAGCTCACAGCTAACATTATACTCAATGATGAACTATTGAAAGCTTTTCCTCTAAGATCTGGAAGACAAGGATATCCATTCTCGTCATTCTTATTCAACATAGTACTGGAAGTCCTAGGTAAACATTAGGCAAGACCTAGAAATAAAAGATATCCAAATAAGAAAGAAAGAAGTAAAATTATCATTATTTGCATATTTGTTTTGTATACAGAAAATCCCAAAGATACAACAAAACACTGTTGCAAATAATCAATAAACTCAATACTGTTACATGATATGAAATCAGCATACAGAAATCAGTGTATGTCTATACACTAATAATGAAACATCTGAAAATGAAATAAAGAACTATCCCATTCACAATAACATCAAAAACAAGCACATATAGGAACATATTTAATCAAGGAAATGAAAGATCTTTACATGAAAACTGCAAGACTATATTGAAAGGAATTGAAGATGACACAAATAAATGGAAGACATACAGTTTTCGTGGATCAGAACTAATATTATTACAGTGTCCATAATGCCCTTAGCCATCCATAGGTTCAACACAATCCCTATCAAAATTCCAATAGCATTCTTCACAGACATAGATCAAACAATCCTAAAGTCTGTATGGAACCACAAAAGTCCCCCAATATGCAAAGCAATCCCTTTAAGGAACAAAGCCAGAGGCATCATGTTCTTAAAGTTTCAAACAATATTACAAAGCTCTAGTATTTAAAACAGTATATAGCACTGTCATAAAAATAGACACATAGACCAACAGAACAGTAAAGAACCCAGAATTAATCCCCTGTATATACAGTCAACTAATATTTGACAAGAGAGCCAAGAACATCCAATGAGGAAAGGATAATGCTTCAACTGGTGCTGAGAAAACTGGGTAAACATATGAACAACAGAATCAGACCCCTATCTTACACGAGTCACAGATTAACTGAAAATGGATTAAAAAGTGTTAAACATAAGGCCTGATACCATAAAACTCCTGGAAGAAAACATGGGGAAGAAGCTCCTTGACATTGGTCTTGGTGATGAGTTTTGGATATGATACCAAAAGCATAAGCAACAGAAGCAAAAATCAATGAATGCAACTACATCAAACTTAAAAGCTTCTGCACAGCAAAAGAAATAATGAAATGAGGAGGCAATCAGATAAGATATTAATATCCAAAATATATACAGAACTCATATAATTCAATAAAAAAGCAACCTGGTTAAAAATAAGCAGAAAGGGGCATGTGGGTGACTCAGTCAGTTGGTGACCAACTCTTGATTCAGCTCAGGTCATGATTCCAGGGTTGTGGGATTGAGCCCTGTGTTGGTCTCCATGCTAAATAAGGAGCCTGCTTAACATTCTTTTCTCTTTCTCCCTCGGCTCCTCTCCCCTACTTGTACATTTTCTCTCTCTGAAGTAAAAAAGAAAAAAAAAAGGGGGGGGGGG
>NW_027528818.1:7215579-7309239 GCF_008692635.1 Crocuta crocuta
TGTTTATTTATTTATTTTTATATTTTTATTTCTTTCTAGGAGAGAGAGAGAGAGACAGTGTGAGCAGGGGAGGGTCAGAGAGAGAGGGAGACACAGACTCTGAAACAGGCTCCAGGCTCTGAGCTGGCAGTCAGCACAGAGCCCGACGCGGGGCTCGAACCCACGAACCGCGAGATCATGACCCAAGCGAAAGTCCGACGCTTAACCGACTAAGCCACCCAGGCGCCCCAACTGCGATATATTTTTAAAAAATAAATAAATAAAATTTCAACTTGAAAGTTCAAGCTAGAAGCTTTAAAAGTTACAGCTACCACTATGAAATTCACAGCTTCTCAATATACACAGGTTTCTCTGAGGATATTCCTGACAGTAGAGATGAATGTTTTTTTTTTATACTGACATACATCATCTTTTGGAAGATCTGCCTAACTCAGTGAACCAATATTTTCCAAATAATTAATGTATAGTGTTATAAAATCATTCATGATAATCGAGCCATTCAAAGTGCCAAATAGCTCAGTGGCTTCTGGGGGGCTCAAGTTGGTTCAGCCTCCAATTCTCGGTTTCACCTTCCATCATGATCTCACAGTTTATGGGCTCAATCACTATGTTTACACTATCAGTGCAGAACCTCTTTGGGATTCTCTGTCTCTCTGCCTTGTCTCTTTCTCTCTCTCAGAAATAATAAACATTTAAAACAGACAAAGAAAAACAGTGCAAAATAGATCGAAGGATTTTATTATAACAGAAGAAAAATGTATTCATATATTCATATACGTTTCTTGCAAATAACCTTTAATAAGCTACCATTTGTAGAGTTTTTGGTACATTATTAAAGAAAAAAATATACATAATTACCTGAAAAGGCTATTAAAATATTTCATCTGTAAATCTGAGTCCAGATTTTCTTCATGTACTTAAACCAAAAACAATATAGATTGAATATGAAAGCAGATCTTATAATCCAGCTCTCTTCAAGTAAGTCATCCATTAACAGACTTGAGAAAATGCTACTTTGCCACTAATTTTTTTTGGAATATTATATCTACTTCTCATAAAATGTTATTTATGTTAAATAGATGTATTATTTAATTGAATAATACAGATATGCATTTATTTTAATTGTCTTTACTTTGGGTGATCTTTTTAATTTAAACTAAACATACTGCCATAATTACATTCCAGTATCACAGTTTTGTGTCTGTGGGTTTTATTTTTTTTATTTCTTATATGATAAATATTTGAGCTAAATATAATGCAGCCTTTTTTAAAAAAACCTCTTTGGTGTCCTCAAGATTTTTAAAAAGTTNAACAATTATGCACTAACCAATTAGATAATATAGAAGAAATATATAAATTCCTAAGACTGAGTCAGTAATAGAAAATCTGAACAGATTAAAAATGGGTAAAAAGATTAAATCAGTAATCAAAATCCTCCCAACACAGAAGACCCCAGAAGACCACTTCAGTGGTTAATTCTGTCAAACACTTAAAGATTTAATGCCAGTCTTTTTCAAACTCTTCCAAAAAATTACAGAATACAGAACACTTCAAAACTCATCCTATGAAACCAGCATTATTCTGATACCAAAGTCAGATAAAGACACTACAAGAAAAGTGTAGACCATTACCTGTGATAAATTAAAGGTGCAAAAATTCTCAACAAAATATTAGCAAACCAAATTCAAGAAATATTAAAAGGATTATACACCATGACCAAGTGAGATATATCCCTGGGATATAAGAATGGTTCCAAATATGCAACTGAATAAACATAATATATCACAATAAAATGAAATATAAAAATCACATGGTTAGGGCGCCTGGGTGGCTCAGTCTGTTAAGCATCCAACTTTGGCTCAGGTCTTGATCTCATGGTTTTGTGGGTTCAAGCTCTGCNGGATCCTTTGGGGCACTTGGGTGGCTCAGTCAGTTGAGCATCTGACTTCAGCTCAGGTCATGACCTCACAGTTCATGGGTCCAAGCCCCTCGTCTGCCTTTGTGCTGACAGATCTGAACCTGGAGCCTGCTTCAGATTCTGTGTCTCCCTCTCTCTTTGCCACTCCCCCACTCTTACNTTGATCTCATGGTTTTGTGGGTTCAAGCTCTGCATTGGGCTCTGTGCTGGCAGCCAGCTCAGAGCCTGGATCCTGTTTCAGATTCTGTGTCTCCCTCTCTCTTTGCCACTCCCCCACTCTTACTTTTTTTTTTCTCTCTCTCTCAAAAATAAATGAACATTAAAAAAATAAAGGGATCCTGAGACCTAATATTTTGAGAACTCTTAGAATATATTATGCTGCTTAAGTATCTAAACATAGTATAGCAATTGTATATAACTGATTACTTTTTATTAAGTTTATTTACTTATTTTGAGGGAGAGAGAGAGAGATCACAAGCAGAGGAGGGTCAGAGAAAAGGAAAGACAAAATCCCAAGCAGACTGCACCATCAGCATAGAGCCTGATGTAGGGCTTGAACTCACAAATCACGAGATCACCACCTGAGCCAAGATCAAGAGTCAGATGCTTAACCAACTGTACCACCCAAGCACCCCTATAAGTGATTACTTCTAAAGTGCCTGACATTAATTATGGATCTATATATATATTCCTGTTATTTGTAGATTCCTTANTCCCCTGCTCATGCTCTCACTCTCTCTCTCTCAAAAATAAATAAAACATTTAAAAAAATTTTTTAGACCACATGGTTATCTATCTTAGCAGATGGAAGAAAAGCATGTAACAAAATAAGCCTTTTCATGATAAAAACTCTCAACTGATTGGATATAGAAAAAAACACCTTAACATAATAAAGGCCATGTACAACAAGCTCACAGCTAACATTATACTCAATGATGAACTATTGAAAGCTTTTCCTCTAAGATCTGGAAGACAAGGATATCCATTCTCGTCATTCTTATTCAACATAGTACTGGAAGTCCTAGGTAAACATTAGGCAAGACCTAGAAATAAAAGATATCCAAATAAGAAAGAAAGAAGTAAAATTATCATTATTTGCATATTTGTTTTGTATACAGAAAATCCCAAAGATACAACAAAACACTGTTGCAAATAATCAATAAACTCAATACTGTTACATGATATGAAATCAGCATACAGAAATCAGTGTATGTCTATACACTAATAATGAAACATCTGAAAATGAAATAAAGAACTATCCCATTCACAATAACATCAAAAACAAGCACATATAGGAACATATTTAATCAAGGAAATGAAAGATCTTTACATGAAAACTGCAAGACTATATTGAAAGGAATTGAAGATGACACAAATAAATGGAAGACATACAGTTTTCGTGGATCAGAACTAATATTATTACAGTGTCCATAATGCCCTTAGCCATCCATAGGTTCAACACAATCCCTATCAAAATTCCAATAGCATTCTTCACAGACATAGATCAAACAATCCTAAAGTCTGTATGGAACCACAAAAGTCCCCCAATATGCAAAGCAATCCCTTTAAGGAACAAAGCCAGAGGCATCATGTTCTTAAAGTTTCAAACAATATTACAAAGCTCTAGTATTTAAAACAGTATATAGCACTGTCATAAAAATAGACACATAGACCAACAGAACAGTAAAGAACCCAGAATTAATCCCCTGTATATACAGTCAACTAATATTTGACAAGAGAGCCAAGAACATCCAATGAGGAAAGGATAATGCTTCAACTGGTGCTGAGAAAACTGGGTAAACATATGAACAACAGAATCAGACCCCTATCTTACACGAGTCACAGATTAACTGAAAATGGATTAAAAAGTGTTAAACATAAGGCCTGATACCATAAAACTCCTGGAAGAAAACATGGGGAAGAAGCTCCTTGACATTGGTCTTGGTGATGAGTTTTGGATATGATACCAAAAGCATAAGCAACAGAAGCAAAAATCAATGAATGCAACTACATCAAACTTAAAAGCTTCTGCACAGCAAAAGAAATAATGAAATGAGGAGGCAATCAGATAAGATATTAATATCCAAAATATATACAGAACTCATATAATTCAATAAAAAAGCAACCTGGTTAAAAATAAGCAGAAAGGGGCATGTGGGTGACTCAGTCAGTTGGTGACCAACTCTTGATTCAGCTCAGGTCATGATTCCAGGGTTGTGGGATTGAGCCCTGTGTTGGTCTCCATGCTAAATAAGGAGCCTGCTTAACATTCTTTTCTCTTTCTCCCTCGGCTCCTCTCCCCTACTTGTACATTTTCTCTCTCTGAAGTAAAAAAGAAAAAAAAAAGGGGGGGGGGGACAGGGCAAGAAAACAGAGAATTCTTGAAAGAAGACATTAAAATAGCCAACAAGTATATAAAGGTGCTCAAATCACTAGTCATCAGGAAAATGCACATCAAAACCACAATGAGATATCACCACCCATCTGCCAGAATGGCTATCATCAAGAAAACAAGTGGTAACAAGTGATGAGAACATGACAAAACCCTTATACACTGTTTGTGAGAATGTAAGTTTGTCAGCTAGAAGTTCCTCAAAAATATTAAAAATAGATCTATCATATGATACAGCAATCCCTTTTCTGGGTATATGCCCAAAGGAAATGAAAGCAGGGTATCAAAGAGATGTATGCACTTTCATGTTTATTGTATTATTAACAATGGCTAAGAAATAGAAACAACCTAAGTGTCCATTAATCAAATGATTAATGGCTAACAAGATGTGATGTTTATATAGACATATATTGAATATTACTTAGCCATGAGAAATATAATGGTATTATATTTGAGCTGTGAAAAATATAATGGTATTTGCACATAATGGTATTTGTTGCAACATGGATGGTATTTGAGGACATTATGCTAAGTGAGAAAAAGACAAACACTGTATAATGTCACTTACATGTATAATCTAAAAAAAAAAAACCTCGTATAAACATAGTAAAATGGTGGCTACCAGGGGTTGGAAGATGAGGGGATGGGAAACACATGTAAGAGTAAGTANAGTTGAGAATACCCAGCCTCCAGAGGGAATTCCTTTTGTTTTTGAAATGCTCTACAGTGAGAAAGGTTTGGGTTCTTTTTAACCCAAGCCATTGTTTTAAAATTGTTCAACCTAACACAGCTACCATTCTATTAATGTAGGCTAGCATTGTATTTGGCATACGGTTTGGTACATTATACCAATGTTGACTACTACTTGAGATTGACATCGACCTTACTAACAAATATTCTGATGCCTTGTTTCCTGACTTCCTAGGTATTGCTGCTCAATCAAACTGCCATTTTCATCTATCCTATTTAGAACTAAATGTACCAGTTTGTATTTACCCGCTTCAAGCCCATCCTAGTAGACTGATTGCTTTATTATATTAAATTCCTTTAGATTCTAGTTACTTCACTAATGAGCACTTCCTCTTATTTGGAAATTTTATAAAATGTATTCAATATTTTTTCATATTATTGGTTAAAATGTTTTGAAAAAAATTCTCTATGAACTTCTCTGCATCACCCACATTTCTTTTACTATCTGCTAGGTTACATGAAAAACCTCCATAAATGCCATGCCAATTCCACATAACTGAAAAGAGACAATTAGATTAGTTATAATGACATTTACTAATGAACCCATTTGCACTTCTAGTGATTAATGGTTTAATTTTCTAAGCACACAAATTTTAAACATCTTATTCTAGAAATTTACCAAAGATCTATATAATTACATCTGCTTATG
Source organism: Crocuta crocuta (assembly GCF_008692635.1). Lineage (NCBI taxonomy): Eukaryota > Metazoa > Chordata > Mammalia > Carnivora > Hyaenidae > Crocuta > Crocuta crocuta. The sequence goes on from NW_027528818.1 coordinate 7,221,289, forward strand.
ATTTACAGAATCTATTTTTGTTATTGAAAACACAAGCTACACCTTGCCTCCTTTCTCTTCTCTGTGACTTTGCAACACTGATGTGGCTCCTTTAGTGACTTTATCTGAAGCTTTTCTCAGTGTCCTCCTACAAAATTCATCAGAGTTTAGTTGTCAAATAATGCCCAGATCAGTCTTCCCATCTGGGAGACCTCTCTTCCTAATAAGCAAAAGAGCTTTCCCTTGAACTTGAGGGAAGTCCTGGCAACAAGGAATGAAGGTGTGCTTGAGTCAAAACACTTGCCCTCAAATGTCAGTACTGCCTCCTGCTGGCTGAAGAAACTGAAGGCTGGTTAATTTATTAAACAGTTTGCCCAAGTTACATTATTACATAATAATCCCCCCGCCCCATGGAGGGACTTGGACATTTCGTATTCAAGACACATTGCATAACAAAATTTTCAATAAATTTTAGCTTTTATGGTCATTCAGTGCCCAGTTTCTAATTAATATATTTCTCTATTCTCTGTGCTACTGTCTTTTATTCGTTCATGGCTCATGTTCATTTTAACTTATCTATAGACTCATAAAATCAGAAATTTTCATAGGTTTGTTTGTAGAGCTGCAGTGGGCATTGGTTTTTGTAACAAAGGCCCTCCATTTTTCTTCAAGAGATATTGTAGTTTCCTTTTTTTTTTTAACAGATTATAGTCATGAATATTCTTTCAGAACATAAATATAGGGAAAGCAAAAAATCACATGTGATTTCTGTTAGTATTATTATGAAACAATTATTAATGAAATAAAGAAAAATACAGAAATTGAGAACTTGGTATCATACCAATGCCTTCGGTTATTTCTATTCAGTTTTAAAATTTTTTATTCTTATGCTAATGTACATTGCCTAAAATAAATAAGCTAAAAGGATTTACATTCTTAGGAGCCAAGGATAAAAAATATTCTTGCATTGCCTATTAGACCTGCTTTATTCTAGAGACTGAATATGTGATTTAAATATTTACAGTGATGCCTTGAGGAGTATCTTACCTATGTGAGTAATGTGCTTACACGTGGTTATACAATTCAGAATTAGACGATGAATTCCCTAAGTGCCTCCATGACCCTCTACATATTTCATGAAGCTGCTGTTAGTACATTTGCCTTTGTACTTTGTGCTTGAATATTGCATAATTCTTTTATTCAAAATTTGTTATTTCTATCAATTCTTAATATCATTAGTTTCCACATTTGCAATACAGAGTGACCAAAGCATAAAATAGATTGCTGTCCACATTAAATAACAATGCCAGCCATTAAATGACACCTTGAGGAAACTCTTGTTTCCTTGTTTAAATTATAGTAACAATGTCATTTTCCTAATTTATTTTCAACACTATGGAGCTAGAGCATGTTTTGTTTTGTTTTGTTTTAAGAGAAGACACATGACATTTATGTTTTCATATTCTACATGTTTCCTACAGTAAATAAAATACATGAATCAATTTTTTAAAAAGTAAAAATTCATTTTGACACTTGATTTTATGTAATAATTTAGGTTTGGCTTCTCAGGTTGGATTTTTTGTTTCACTCAGATGCAATAATGACTATTCATCCTAAAGCCAGCGAGTGCAATGTTATTGCAATCACGGAGGATCATAAGAATCAAAGTATCAGTTTTTTTTTTTTCCCCCAAACTTGTAATCAAATCCTTGGCAGCATGTAGGTGCTGGCTCAGAGTTTCTAAACTTGAAAGCTGTAGAATGTGAACTTTTTTTTTTCCTTAAGGCTATAACTTTATTTTTCCAACCCGATTCTAGAGAAAGAGGGGTAAACAGACCTTAGCATTTTGCACTTGCTCACAGAGCTTAGTTGGTGCCTCGCCTCCTATATAAGCAGCTGTAACAAAAAACTCTGCCTACAGGCAAATATCCACAGAAGCCGGGGTTTTTTTTTCCCTAGCTTGCCTAGGAGCTATGCTCCAGGCTAAACTTATGGCTTTGGTTACTTTTCAAATCTGCATTTTCAACAATTTTATTTCAATACCAAGTCACCTTTCAGGTTTTCTATATTTAAAAAAAAAAAGTCACTAACATGTCCCTGTTTTCTTGTGTCCCCCACACCTATATTCAAATGATAAAAAATATATTTTGGGGCAATATATATTAATAAAGTAGTACTAGACCCTACATTTCATCAATATTAATATTTACTTAATGGAAGATTCTCAAAAACAAGGAGAAAAAAAACAAAATGTTTGAAGAGTTTTACAAAGCTGATATTTGAGGTGGACTCAGAAATCAGGTGTATGGTAATAATTAAAGCATAAAGCTGTTCTGCATATTCTGCAGTAAGAAATGATCTGACATTTTTAAAGTGTTTATATATTTTTAGAAAGGGGGGGACAGAGAGAGAGGGGAGACAAAATCCAAAGCAGGCTCCAGGGTCTGAGCTGTCACCAGAGCCTGACGCGGGGCTCCAACTCACAGACCGGGAGGTCATGACCTGAGCTGAAGTTGAACGCTTAACCACCCAGTGTTAAGTGACTGAGCCACCCAGGTGCTCCAAAATGCTCTGACATTTTAAAAAAGATAAATCGGAAATTGACATTTCCAATTAAGTGATAAATTGAAAAACACAATAGTAGATAAGAGAGTGAAAGATGAAATACACAACTAGAAAATCTTTAAGACTGGCCAATATTTATATCCAGATTTGAATTAAAAAAAACCCTGAAACTTGACATCATAGTCCCCCCAATACTGTATTTTAATGATTTTAATATAACATAAATAAATAGACATGATGAATGTCTCAAAACTATTTTCACATCTTCATTAATTCTCGTGTGAAACAACGTGGCATATAGAATCCAAGGGTGAATAGTTCCTATCAAGGTTATTAAAGTCAAGATTAAATGGCCTCAGTGAACAAAAGCAGGAAAACTACTCTCCTGACAGATGTAGTCTTAGGAAATACAGTAATGCCACCTAGTCACTTCTGCCTCACATTCTGTGGCATCATGAAATGTATGCAACTCCTGTGAATATTTTTACATGTACCTAATATAAATTTCAGTGTATCATAGGCTATTTTCAAAGATACCTGTAGGTTTCTGAAAGCATTTTTTAAACTTTATTTATTTTGAGAGAGAGAGAGAGAGAGTGTGTCAGAGAGAATCCCAGGCAGGCTCAGAGCCTGATGTGGGGGTTGAATTAACAAACCCTGAGATCATGAGCTGAACTGAAATGAAGAGTTGGATGCTTAATCAACTGAGCCACCCAGGCGCCCCACAGTAAAGTTTTCTTCTTATGTAATCAGAAATATATAGTCAGAATTTTAAACTTTTAAATCAAAACAAAACCAACAATGACAACATATGCATCTCACACAAGCACCCACACACACATATAAAACTAGCACTATTAACTTTACTAATATTAATATGTTGAAATGTTACGTTTATGTATTTTTATTAATAGTCTAATGGAAAATTAGTATGTGCATATTATAAATTAAAAGGAAGGATTTTTTTAATATTAGAAATTTTTTAAGTTTATTTGCTTATTTTTGAGAGAGATGGAGAAAGTGAGCAGGGAAGGGGTGGAGAGAGGGAGAGAGTAGCCCAAGCAGGCTCCACACTACCAGACAGTAAGGGAGCCCAATGTGGGACTCGAAATCATGAACCATGAGATCATGACCTCAGCCAAAACCAAGAGTCAGAGACTTAACAACAGAGTCACCCAGGTGGGCAGGAAAGATTTTTTTCTATAACAGATTCCACAGCACTCTTTTTAATATGCAAACATTGTTAACATTATTTTGTGCATCATACTGTCATTTGACTATAAATTTGCACAAATATTATATTTTTAACAAAAATGAGACATTACATGCACATTTCCTTTTATGCAGTTTTCTGTTTTCAGTAAATAATATATATTTTGGCTCCATATCATCCAATTATGTCTACTTCCTTATTTTGGCAGCAGCCGAGTGAATATTCATTTTACAAATATACATTTAATTAGCCCTATATTAATGGGCATTTTATTCATTTCTAGCATTTTGCTAATACAAATTATGTCACAGTGAGAATCTTTGTACATATTTCTTTGCACAACTGTGACCCAGTAATGTGCTTTAACTAATAGAAGAATATGGAGGACATGACATTTTCCTGCTTTTGTGCGATGCATAGCAAGTCGCCAAGTAAGAAATCCAACTACCAGAGACCACTATGCCCTCCCAAACTATAGAACTGTGACTAAATAGGGGCACCTGGGTGGCTCAGTCAGTTAAGCATCCGACTTCAGCTCAGGTCATGATCTCACGGTTCATGTGTTTCAGCCCCACATCAGGCTCTGTGCTGACAGCTAGCTCAGAGCCTGGAGCCTGTTTCAGATTCTGTGTCTCCCTCTCTCTCTCATCCTCCCCTGCTCACGTGGTCTCTCTCTCAGAAATTAAAAAAAAAAAAAAAAAGAACTGTGATTAAATAGTACAATGTTTTAAGGTACGGATTTCTATGACAGCAACTCACACAGCAATAGGTAACTGAAAGAGGCTTCATTAAATTTAAGACATTCTGCTCATCAAAAGACACTGTTAAGAGCTTGAAAAGAAGTCATGGGTTGGAAGATATATACAACACATACAACTGGAAAAGGACTGATAGATTTTATAAAGAACCTCTACAAATTAATAGATGATCCAAATAGTAAATGGGCAAAAGACTTGAGACACTTTATAAAAGAACATAGTAAAATAGATAATAGTTATAGAAAAGGTGCTCATCCTCAGTAAGTAATCAGAGAAAATGCAAATTAAACTGTAAGGAGATACCAGCACACATCCACCAATGGTTAAAATAGAGAGTTTGCCAATACTAAAGGTTGACAGGGAATTTTGTAGCGGTGAAATTTGTTTGCATAGCGCATACACAAGCACAACTACATCGGAGATACTAGGCAGTGCTTACTAAACAACCAGCAATTCCCCTCCAACGTAGATTCTCAAGTGAAATGTGCACTTGTCCTTCAAAGACAGATAGAGAAATGCTCACAATAGCTTCAGTAATAGTTAAAGTTAGAACTAAGTGATCATAATTAACTGTCACATTTGTGCCGTGAATACACAGTAATGAAAACAAATAAATCACTGATACCTGTAATTACATGGATGGATATTGGGTTTTTCTTACTCCATAAATGGCATCTTTCAATCTAAAAGATTTTTAGACTTTTATTTTGCTTATGAAGCACTTCTCCAACTAAAAATTCTCTTAAAAATTCAAAAACACCTTTTTTTATTGTGTTTCACTTTACGGCACTTCACAGATACTGCATTTTATGCAAATTCAAGTTTTCTGGCAACCCTGCATACAGCAAGTCTCTTGACACCATCTTTTTTTTTTTTCAATAGCATCAGCTTACTTTATGTCTGTTGTCACTTTTGGTAATTCTCCCAATATTTCAGACTTTTCATTGTTCTATTTGTTACAGCGATTAGTGATCTTTGATGTTACCATTGTAACTCCTTAGGGCTTCCTGAGCCATATGCATATAAGACAGGGAACTTGACTAATAAATGTGTGTGTTCTTCCTGCTCCAGCAACTAGCCATTCCTCAGCCCCCATCTGTCTCCCTCTCCTCAGGCCTCTCTATTTCCTGAGAACAGTGATACTGAAATTAGGACAATAGCCCTACAATGACCTTTAGAGAGCTCAGGTGAGGGGCGCCTGGGTGGCTTAGTCGGTTAAGCGTCCGACTTTCGCTTAGGTCATGATCTCGCGGTTCGTGGGTTCGAGCCCCGCGTCAGGCTCTGTGCTGTCAGCTTAGAGCCTGGAGCCTATTTCAGAGTCTGTGTCTCCCTCTCTCTCTGACCCTCCCCTGTTCACGCTGTCTCTCTCTCTCTCCTAGAAATAAATAAAAATATTAAAAAAAAAAAAATAAAAGAGTTCAGGTGAAAGGAAAGTCATGTGTCTCTCACTTTAAATAAAAAAAAAACTAGAAATAATTAAGTTTAGTGAGGAAGGCATATTGAAAGCCAAGACAGGCTGAAAGCAAAGCCTCTTGCACCAAACAGTTAGCCAAGTTGTAAATGCAAAGGAGACATTCTTAAAGGAAATTAAAAGTGTTAGTCCAGTGCCCACAAATAATAAGAAAGCAAAACAGTTTTATTGCTGACATGAAGAAAGTTCAGAAGATGAAACCAGCCACAGTAGCTTCTTAAGCCAAAGCCTAATCCAGAGCAAGGTCCTAAGTATCTTTAATTTTATGAAACCTAAGAGAGGTAAGGAAGCTGCAGAAGAAAACTTTGAAGCTAGCAGGGTTGGTTCATAAGCTCTGAAGAAAGAAGAGGTCTCATAATGTAAAAGTACAATCAAAGCAGTAAGTGTGGATGTAGAAGCTTCAGCAAGTTATCCAGAGAGCGGAGATAATTAATGAAGGTGGTTACACTAAACATCAGGTTTTCAATAGAGATGAAACAGCCTTTTATTGGAAGAAGGTACCATCCAAGGCTTTCATAGCTAGAGAGGAGAAGTCACTGGTTGGCTTCAAAGTTTCAAAGTGTCAAAGGACAGGCTGAATGTCTTATTGAGGCCAATGCAGTTGGGGGACTTTAAGCTGAAGCCAATACTCACTTACCATTCTGAAAACCTTAGGGGGCCTTAAAAATTGTGGTAAATCTACTCTGCTTGTGCTCTATAAATGTAACAACAAAACCTGGATGCTAGCACCTCCATTGCAGTTTACTAAATATTTTAAGCCCACTGTTGAGATATACTATTCAGAAAAAGAGATTCAGAATATTACTGTTCACTGACAATGCACCTGGTCACCAAAGAGCTCTGGTGACGACGTAATGAGATTACAATATTTTCATACTTTGCTAACTCAACACCCGTGCCGCAGCCTATGGATCAAAAAGTCATCTCAACATTCAATTCTTATTAGGTACATTTCATAGGCTCTATCTAGCTGCCGTAAATAAGGGTTTCTCTGCTGGAACTGGGAAAAACAAATTCGAAACTTTCTGGAAAGGATTCACCATTCTAGAAGCCACTACGGACACTCATGATTCAGGGGAGGAGGTCAAAATATCAACATGAACAGGACTGAGGGAGAAAATATACTTCATTTTATTGGGACTATTTCATCTATTACTACCTAGTACATAAGTAGAAACTGCTGGTAGTTTTCTAGAGTTCTTCGCTTCATTAATTTTAAAGCCTTTTAACTATTTAATGTATCAAAATACTGTATACCTGACTCCATTCCAAGTCTTTTATAAGCATTAACTGATTCAATTCTAGAAGTAACTTTTTGAAAATGTACTATTATCTGCACTTTACAGATGAGAAAATTGAGACACTAAGAACCTAAGTGACTGACTTAAAATTACAGATATAATCAGTGAGCCTTGTATTTGTGCTCAGCAATACTGACCAGAGTCCCTGCTCTGAATTATTACACAAAGCACTAAAGATAGCTATAAAAACTGAGTGCCTGGGTGGCTTAGTCAGTTAAGTGTCCGACTGTGGATCAGGTCACGATCTCACAGTTTGTGGGTTCAAGCCCCCTGTAGGGCTCTGTGCTGACAGCTCAGGGCCTGGAGCCTGCTTCAGATTCTGTGTCTCCCTCTCTCTCTCTCTGACTGTCCCCCACTTGCAGTCTACCTCTCTCTCTCAAAAATAAACAAACATTAAAAAAAATTTTTAACAGAGAACTGGGAAGAGTGGGGAATAGGGAGTACATCACTTATGGGTAAAAGATCCCCTATGCAGGTGATAAAATATTTTGGAACTAGATAAAAGCGATGATTGCACAACGTTGAGAATGTACTCAAACGCCACAATTTGCATTCTGTTTCTTTGCATCGCATTTATTCTTATCCCAATCACCTGCCATTCATTTTATATGCTTTCAGGTTTTATGTTTGTATTACTCTTTAGCTTTCGTTTACATATGAATGTTTTAATCCTTTCTGATAATATTGATTCTATACAGTTGATGTCTGTTCTAAACTTCTATTTGCAATTGTAGAGTGGTTACCTTTGAAAGCTTGTTTTCATACCATTAGCTGGTGATGTTTTTTGAGTTTTTTAATTTAAGCATTTTAACTTGGTTTCCTTTTTTTCCTTTTTTATTCTTTTTAAAATTTTATTTCAATCCAAGTTAGTTAACATATAGTGTAATAATGATTTCAGAAGCAGAATTCAGTGATTTATCATTTACATACAACACCCAGTGCTCATCCCAACAAAGCCGTCCTTAATGCCCATCATCCACTTAGCTCATCCCCCCCATCACCTCCCCTCCAGCAACTCTCAGTTTGTTTTCTTTATGTAAGAGTCTCTTACCTTTGCCTCTTTCTCTGTTTTTATCTTACTCTTCCTTCCCTTCCCCTATGTTCATCTGTTTTGTTGACTTCTAATAAGAGAAGACAGTACACTTTTGCTTTTTCACATATACTCTTCCTCCAAGCTGCTTTTCCCCTACTCAGAAATATTATGTTAGTTATTCTAGCTGTTAAATGGTAAACTTAAACAGTTATAACTTAATTCACAATTTTAGTAGAAGCTACTTGTGATGAAATTTGAAGCAGCGTTCACCAGCAAACAGCTAAGACAATTCTTGAAACGTCTTTGGTGCAAAAAGGTGATTTTATTAAAGCGTGGAGACAGGACCCGTGGGCAGGAAGAGCTGTACTGGGGCTGTGAGAAGCGACTGATTATATACTTTTAGGTCTGGTGGGGGCGGAGGGTTAGCAATAAAGTTAGTTTCCAAGGAATTTCTGGTTGCTGAAAGCAGGGTTTCACAGGACCCTGAAGATTTAGCTATTGTCAAGATAAGGTTGCTTTTAATTTTATTTTAAGTGATTGTAAACATTAAGTCATTAAGGCAGCCATAAACATCTTGGCGAGTGTTACACACTGTAGGTTCCTGATGTCTATCAATGGGCTGCAGGCTGGGAGGGAACTGAATGTAAACGACATTTTTCTTCTCTCTTCCCTTGCTTTCTTCTTACACAAGCTGAGGAAATCTGTTACTTTATACTTCCCCTTATCTAGGTTACCTCCTTTTAAATCTTTGTTCATTTATCATTACTATATTTTAAAAATAATTTTTAACATTTGTCTTTTTTCTTTTACCACCATTGTTTAGTTTCTGCACTGTGGTTTGTGGATTCATTGCTCATCATTAAATTTAATCCGAAAATATCCATACATATCTTTGTTGGTTACAATGTATTCTCAGGGAGGGACAATGGGTACTTTACTTCCTGAGCTTTCCTGATTTCATGATAGCATGTGTTTCTGAAGGACTCTGAATCCCAGAGTGGCATATTCTGAGTATAAAATACTTAAGTCATGGTTTTTGATCTGGCCCTGAGAACACTGTAGCCATTGCTCCACAGTTTTGTTTTGTTTTAGCACTAAATAGTGTTTTGTTTGTTTTTTTTACAAATGGTTTATTGTCAAGTTGGTTTCCATATAACACCCAGTGCTCATCCCCACAAGTGCCCTCCTCCATGCCCACCTCCCCNACAGTTAGCACTAAATAGTGTTATTGACAAGTCCAAGAGGAGCTCTATAGCTGTGTCTTTTTGAGATTTCTTGATTTTTATTTTACCTAAATCCTCTTAGATGTGTGTGTGTGTGTGTGTGTGTGTGTGAGATTCAAAGCTCGTAACTTCATCAAAATTAACCTGGTATCTATAAATCCTTTTTTCCCTCCTTGGGACAGTGTGTGCTATTTAAGGTAATAGTACAGGTCTTCCTTTAATAAATTATTTTCTTTAATTATATATATGCTTTTTATTTCCCAAGTTTATTATGTTCTCATTTGTTACATGCTACTTTCTCTATTTATCATCTATTTCTTTATAGTCTTTGTTCATTTCTGATTTGATTTTGTATATGTGCAAATATTTTTCCAATGACCCATTTATTAACTAATACTTTCAGTTTATTTCCTGGAACCAGTTTGCTCATTTTTCATCTCTGTTATGTTAGCTTGTCCTTGCCTATTTGAGTAATTATTTCAGAGGCCCATTTTTCATTGTCCTTTGCTTCCATTGACTTTTAAATTTTGATCTACCTTGTGGTATAATTCACCTATCATGTGTTTTTCCACCACAGGCTGTTTATTTGGGGGTGTCTTGGCACAGATTGCTCTGCTCAGGCCTTTTTAGCTTTCACTCATCCCTGAAAAGAGACCGTTCTCCAAGGATCAGCTATTCGTAGAAGTGTTTCTTGAGAGAGGAAAAAGGTCAATGAGCTGTAATAGTACACTTTGGGCATTTTCTCTGTGGTTTCCAAATTTTTCTGTCCTTGAGGTAGAAAGTAGTCTCCTTGACTCTCAGGTTTTTTCACAGGCTCATTGTAGGTTAATGTGGCATTTTCTTCCTTTTAGCAGACAAGCTTGAAAATTGCATTTCTGCATGTACCTTCATACTGCCTCCTAAGAGCATGCATCTTGCTTAGACAGTATATATGAGTGAGTTCTTTTCTAGACCCCTTTCCCCTGACATACCTTTATATTGAATATGGTTTAAGGACATCTCCTTGCTTGACTATCCACACATTGCAATTTCAGTGAAGGGCATCTTAAAATGGCCTCTTGAAAAATGATATCAGATCTGTAATTCTCTGTGTTCCTCTCAATCTGATCTAGATATGCAGAGACAATTTTCTGTCTTGCCTCTTCATTGTACTGATCCAGTAATTTCTGCTGTTGGCAACCTTACTCCATGTCTGGTGTGTGTGTGTGTGTGTGTGTGTGTGTGTGTGTGTGTGTGTATGTTCCTAATATAGCAAAGGTGAATTTTCTAGTTCTCTCTTTTTTTTTTTGTCTTAGAGAACTGGATTTAGGAAGAGAGTGGGCAAAAATGAATGTTGATATCTACAAATTGAACTCAAAACATGCTTTATACCTTGATGAATCTTGTAAGATACTCAGAAAACAGAAAATTAAAAGATAAAAATGAGCCGTTGTAAGAATAATGGCTGAGTGTACTCACATATTTATAATTGTACTCCTTTCTAAAGCTTGCAGCCTTAGGTCTTATTCATATAGGGCATTATCATATATCATATTCAGTATAATATGCACCACTATACAAAATTCAAATTCTATATTAAATTGTGTTAATATATATTCCCAATAAGGTATTAAGTATCCCTACATCTATTATATAAATGAAAAAAAAAAAAAAAAGCTCATGCATAATACTAAGAAAAAATGTACCAGGTCTTTATAATGTTATTATTCAGAGGGATTTATATTTTTTATTTTTATTGTCTGGATCTCTAAAAACTAAATTATAAGAATCTTTCCAGGGATGCCTGGTGGCTCAGTTGGTTGAGCGTCCAACTTCAGCTCACGTCATGATCTCATGGTTTGTGGGTTCGAGCCCCGCATCGGTCTCTGTGCTGACAGCTCAGAGCCTGGAACCTACTTCAGATTCTGTGTCTCCCTCTCTCTCTGCCCCTCTGCTTCTTGTGCTCTCTCACTCTCTCAAAAATAAACAAACATTTTAAAAAAGAAAAAGAAAAAAGAATCTTTCCAGGTAGTATGCACAGAACAAACATTTTCTCAGATTACATTCTCATTTCCAAGATAGTATAATTTTTCTCATATATTTTGATTCATTTCAAATTTATTTCCAGTGGTTACTGCTGACTTTGGCTACCTCATTTGACTACTTGAATATTTCAAATATTATTTCAATTCAGCACATTCAGATGCTCCATGACAAGTTGGGACATTTGGGTTGGAGGGAAGATTTCTGTGTCATCAAGAGCTCAAAGAATGATGTTTTATGCTCCTGTATTATTTATCTATTGCTGGGGAACAAAATGTCTCAAAATTTAGCCACTTAAAAATAATAAATATTTATCACCCACAGCTTCTGTGGGCCAGGGTCTAGTCATAACTTATCTGGGTGCCTCTGATTCATGGTCCCTCTTGAGGTTTCAGTGTAGGTCTTGACTGAGGCTATGGTCTCTTCTTAAGGCTCTTCTGGAGGGAGGGATCCCAATCACAAGCTCACTCATATAGCTGCTGGCAGACCTTGGTCCCTTGCCCTGTCAGCCTCGTCACAGGTTTACTTCATGATGTGGCAGCTGGTTTTCATCAGGGCCACCAAGGTCACAGTCTTATTTCCTCATCTCATATATAATAGATCACTTTTTCCAATTCTCTTTTTAAGAAGGGAGTTGACGAATTCAGCCCAGACAGAAAGGCAGAAAATTTCATAAGGGCATGAATACCAATGGGTGGGGATCATTGCAGACCATCTTAGATGCTGCCTACCACAGCTAGCTTCGGAAACAGTGTGAAAATGAGTCAGAAACAGTGACATTACAGGGCACCTGGGTGGCTCAGTCAGTTGGGCTCCAGACTTCATCTCAGGTCATGATCTCATGGTCTGTGAGTTCCAGCCCTGCATCAGGCTCTGCGCTGACAGCTCAGAGCCTGGAGCCTGCTAAGGATTCTGTGTCTCCCTCTTTCTCACTGCTCCTACCCTGCTCGTGCTTGCTCCCTCCCTCTCTCTCTCTCTCTCAAAGATAAACACACATTAATTTTTTTTTAAAAAGAAACATTATAATCACCTGTTAAATAGATAGTTTTTTTTAAATTATTATCTTTAAAAAAAATCTTCTCACAGTGGTTCAAGGTAATTATCTGCAAGCTTCTTTCTAAAAAGGGTATATTATGGGTACAGAAGAGGCTGTGTATGTATCTGATGGAAACAAGAATGTTTATAAATAGGAAATTGTTCCACTCCTTAGGCTGTCTCAAAAATAGCTTAGCTATTTGGAGTTTGTTTCAGAAGGAAAAGGAGGACACAGAAAAATAGCTAGGCTATTAGCTGTCCTAGGTTTTACAAGAGCAATATTTACGGAGTCTCTGTGGATTTCTGAATATCTCATCTAAATAGTGGGAAGAAGATTCACTTTAATTCTTTAAGGTTTATCTTTAAAAGAAAGTATAGAGCATCAACAATTCAGGTTTGTCATTAACATTAGTAAATAAAGAAATATACTGGCAGAGTAAACATCTTTCTCCTTTCCTCTTACCCTCATATTGTTTCCAGCCACCACTTCTAGAACACGGAAGAGTTTTTTGTCCCATCCAACTTTATGTGATTCTCACTCTCCAAAAAGTTACAGCAGTATGAATTTCCAATTCCGTTGATTGTATTTATCATTATATTTAATATTATTATTGCTCATCTCTATATTTTGCAGTATTTTGCCAAAGTTTTATACATTGTGCATGTTCCACGTAGATCTGTTTAATTCTTTTTTTAAAATAGTTTATTTATTTTTGAGACAGACAGAACATGAACGAGGGAGGGGCAGAGAGAGAGGAAGACACAGAATCTGGAACAGGCTCCAGTCTCTGAGCTGTCAGCACAGAACCCGATGTAAGGCTCAAACCCATGAACCACGAGATCATGACCCAAGCCATCAGATGCTTAACTGACTGAGCCACCCAGGTGCCCCTATATCTGTTTAATTCTATTGGGTGGAATTCATTCATAAGACTAAATACTAATACATTTACATTAATCAAAAGAAAGAGTGTGTGCTAGTTTACATTAGTAATCTACAAAAGTAATAAATACCAAATATATACATTTTTATTATTTGCAGTAGTTGCAATATTGTCCATCACATTCACTAGTTTTGCTTTGAGCATTGAAATTAATTCAAACTCCAATTGATCCCATTTTTCAGTTTATTTTTTAAAGTCAAGTCAGTTTCCCATATGAAATGCACCTGGTGGACGTATAAATAATACCTACGTTATTGACATGTATATTTTGACATTAAATTTTTTCTAGCTGTTGCTTTGAGGATATTTGGCATTTTAATATAGTAAGTTCATGTGCACATGTTAGAATAAACCCACAATTATCAAGCAAAACTGTATATATCAAGAGACATACTACTGTTTTACAGCAATATATCATCTTCAAGTTGTGAATAAATTATTTAGCTAAGGAAAAGTAACAAGCCTTTTTGGAAAATAGAAGCTACTTTTACATGGTTTGCAGTATTGGCCAGTTTGGTGAGATAAATACTGTTTTCTATGCCGATGACATTGTATTGTTTTTATAATAAAGAAGCTGTGTATATTTGAGAAAAATATATTTTTCTATTATTTTTGCATGGTAAAATATATAAGGAGAAAAAGTTACACAATTACCCCTAAGTTGCATTTTTTTACAAATATTTTTAAATGTTTATTTATTTATTTTGGGAGAAAGTGTGTGCATGCACCTGCACACAGAAGAGAGAGTGTGAGTGGGGGAAGGCAAGGAGGAACAGAGACAGAGAATATCAAGCAGTCTCCACACTCAACGCAGAGCCTGATATGGGGCTTGAACTCATGAACCATGAGATCATGACCTGAGCTGAAATCAAAACACCCACCCAGCCAAGCAACCATGACCTAAGCTGCTTAACCAACCTGCTTAACCCAGACACCCCAACATTTTTTATTCCTAAAATTATATCCATAAACAACATAAGTAATTTAGAAGATTGCCTGGTATTCAATAAAAAATTTAAATGAGTCTGATGATTATTTAATTTTCTTAAAAGAGTTGTATTATTTTTTTATTAACAGTAACCAAAATAGGCAACAAAACCAAAATGCAGGAAGTGATTCTGAAACCATTTTCTAGATAAATAAAATGCATTTAATCTCACCTTTATAATATGTGTGTGTATACAGGCACACATATTGCATGTACAGGTATATGTATACATGTATGAAAGCAAGGACGTATGTCTACCAACTATAAGTAATTGTGAAAATATCCATAATAATTTGAGTTCTAAGTACTGCTATTACAATGTATTCTATAATTATTATGTATGGTAAAAATCAAATGGGAAATTCTCCTAATCTATATGGTTTACTTGTTATCTTTCTCCTTCTTGTCCTCTTTCAAATGTTCTGTGTATTCTTCCATACATTATGTCACCCATATGTGTATCTGTGTCTATATACAGACACACATATATATGTGTATATATGTATATATACATACATATGTGTATATATATGTACATACATATATACATATGTATATATAAATGTATGTATATATGTATACATATATTTGTATGCATATATATATACATATATAGAGAGAGATGTATATAATATTTTGTCCATTCTTTTGTATAAAATACTATAATAAATACACTTTTCTTTTTTATTTTTTATTTAAAAAAATTTTAAACATTTATTCATATTTTGAGAAACAGAGAGAGACAGTACAAGCAGGGAAAGAATAGAGATAGAGGGAGACACAGAACCCCAAACAGGCTCCAGGCTCTGAGCTGTCAGCACAGACCCCAATGCAGAGCTTAAATTCATGAGATGTGAGATCACAACCTCAGCCGAAGTCAGACGCTCAACTGACTGAGCCACACAGGCACCCCAGTAATTGCACTTTTCTAAAATTTGTTTTTAGTAAGTTATGGTATAGAAAATTTCCCAAATATCCCTAAAAATCATAAAAGTTACAAAAACCCCTAAAAATTTTCCCAAATCAAAGATATTTGATCAACACACACAACTGACACAAATAAATCAAAGAAAGCATAGAAGTAACTCTCTCTCCAAAAAAGCAAATGGAAAAAGTAAATACAATCAACTGTATTAATAATCATGTTAAATTTAAATAGGCCTAACATCTAAACAAAAGGGAAATATTGTTAAATTTCAAAAGAACTAACAATAAGAGACCAAATTTTCTCATAGAATAATTGAAAAGCCAATATACTATATAGATATACCAATTATGAATGTATATGTGTTTAATAACAGAGTTTAAAATATATGAAGCAAAAATTGATATGTGAGAAATAGATAAAACCACGATAACGGGTGGAGACTTGAACAAACTTCTCTGTTTTTGATAAAGGAACTTGACAAAAATAATGAGTAAGGATACAGAATCTTTGACACCAGCAACAAACTTAATCTAATTGTCACTTAGAGAACATTCTGTGTCTCCCTCTCTCTCTGACCCTCCCCTGCTCATGCTGTCTCTCTCTCTTTCTCTCTCTCTCTCAGAAATAAATAAAATATTAAAAAAAAGAAAATTAGAAAATGTTTTCACCTGGATAATAAAAACAAAACATCAACCTTTAAATCATTAACCTATGGAAGCACTTAAAGGGAAATGAATTACTTTAAATGTTTCTGTTGGAAAAGAACAAACTAAAATTACTGATGGAAGCTCCTACCTTAAAAAGTTAGGAAAAGAACAATTAAATTTTAAAAAGAGTAAAAGGGGAGAAGAGGCAAGATGGTGGAGATGTAGGGAGCTCCGTGCATTTCGCTTGCACGCATCTCTCAAACAGAGAAGGCCTGAAGCCATAGGACATTGAACCACAGGAGTTTGGGAAGAGAAAGAGACAGGGTACACTGGGGAGGAAACCTCATAAATGTGTGAGTGCGAACTGGGAAAGATAAAAATGGGCCTGAACCTGAACCGGAGACACCAAGGGAGGGGAGGGAGCCCCTTTCGTGCGGAGACACAGTGAGTGGAGGGGAAAAGAAAGAGTGGCTAAAACTGCTCATAGAACTGTCCCTGGAGAAGAGAAAACCCTTGGCTCAGGATGGAGTGTGTTCTTAGTTCTAGTTGGGGTGCTGACTTTGAACTGGGTGCCCCTGGTCCCAGGCGGTGCCAGGAGAAACTGCGCTGCCGCTCCCCTGGCCCAACTCCCAGCAGCGGGGAAGCAGCTGACCTGAAGCTGTGCCACTGCTCTCCAGGATTGATCCCTGGGGTGGGGAAGCAGCCGATCTGCGGGACTGTGTTTTGGGCTGTATCAATAAAGTTTGCAGACGAGGACCTGGAAATGAGTTGGGGCTTGGGACGTAGAACATGGCACAACTTGGCTGCACCTGCAGCCCAAGGAGATCGGACCCAAGGGAGTGATTTGTGGTGCCTGGATCCAGAGGGGACTGGGGCACTGCCATTTTACTCCCCACAACCACCAAGGTGGCACCTCAGGGAGCAGCCAGCTGGACCACAGTGGAGGATAAGACCTGCCTATACCAAACCATGCCCATCCCCACTAGAGAGCAGAGGTTTTTGTTTTTTGTGGTTTTTTTTTTTTTTTTTTTCCCACAGAGCCCGGGTCAGGACCGACACAGGTACACAGCCATGATTCTATATCAATTCTTTCTATTCAGATCTATTTCCCCTTGTCTCATCCGTAGCCCTCCCCTCTGCTGGATGGGGCACTCTGGTCATTAGTTTGCTTAAACAGTTATATTTAATCCATTCTCTAGATGTACATTCTACTCCTCCACTGCTACCTTTCTCTCTCTTTCTGGAGTAATCAGACTATATAGTTTCTCTGAGTAACATTATTTTTGTTTCTTTCTCCTCACCTCCTACCATATTCTCCTCTTTCTCTCTCTGAATTAAGCCTCTTAGTCTCTCTGCCTGGTCATTGTCCAATTTCACTTTCTCTCCATCCTGACATTACTCTCTCTGTATATGCTTTTCCATCAGCACTGCATACACCTTACTCTATTTGTAGCTGGGACTTCTGGTTTTATGCTTTTAGACTGTCCTTTGTCTTTTGTGCATTTTTCTTTTCTTTCTTTTTGTTTCTTTTCTTTTCTGTTTCATTTCTTTTCTTTTCTCCTCCTCCTCCTCCTCCTTTTCTTCTTCTTCTTCTTCTTTCTTCTTCTTCTTCTTCTTCTTCTTCTTCTTCTTCTTCTTCTTCTTCTTCTTCTCTTTTTCTTTATCCCTTTTGGTTTGCTTATTTGTTGGATTTGTCTGTGCATTTGAATGCCTTTATTCCCTGTGTGTTTGTCTGTTTTCTTTCTAGGGCTACCTCAAGAAACAAGCCAAAGTACACGTGGTGGAGACTCCCAGATACCACTACAAGTAGGGAAATAAAATAACCAAACAACAAGAGAGAACAAGGGACAACATTAAAAGAACACTTCCTGAATGGACAAGCCGTAGAGTGTCAATGAGCCTTTTTTCATAGAGCAGTACTCGCAGATGCAAAGCACGTAACAAGCTTTTAAAACTAACAAGAGACAGAAAGCTAGCCAAAATGATGGGATGGAAGAACTCTCCTCTAAAGAAATTCCAGGAAGAAATGACAGCTAAAGAGTTGCTTAAAATAGATATAAGCAACATAACTGAACAAGAATTTAGAACAATATTCATGATATTAATCCATGGGCTTGAAAAAAACATGGAAGACATCAGAGAAGCCATTGTTACAAAGACTATGGAGCTTAAAAATAGGTTTGATGAATTAAAAACTGCTATAAATGAGATGCATAATAAAATGGAGGTATCCAATGCATGGATTGAAGAGGCAGAGAGGAGAATAGGTGAATTAGAAGACACAATTATAGAAAAAAAGGAAGCTGAGAAAAAGAGAGATAAACTTTCTAGGAACACGAAAGGAGAAATCGAGAGCTGAGTGATGATATAAACAGAACAATATTTGTATCATAGGAATTCCAGAAGAGGAAGAGAGAGGGAAAGGCGATGAAGGAGTACTAGAACAAATTATAGCCAAGAACTTCCGCAACCTGAGGAAGGAAACAGACATTGAAATCCAAGAGACACAGAGAACTCCTCTCAGATGTAACTTGAATTAAATTCTGCATGACATATCATAGTGAAACTGGCAAAATATAAGGACAAAGAGGGAATTCTGAAAGCAGCTAGGGATGAAAGGGCCCTAACATACAAAGGGAGGCCTATCAGTAAATAGCACTTACAGACCTATCTACTGAAACTTGGTAGGCCAGAAAGGAATGGCAGGAAATCTTCAATGTGATGAACATAAAAAAGATGCAGCCAAGAATCCCCTCTCCAGCAAGCCTGTGATTCAGAATAGGAGAGATAAAAGTCTTCCCAAACAAACACAAATGGAAAGAATTCATCACCACTAAACCAGCCCTACAAGAAATCTTAAGGGGGACTCCATGAGGGAAACGTTGCAAGGAACACATTTCCTTGTAAAAGAAGACAATTTCCTTGTACCAGAGACAGCACCACAAGCATGAATCCTAGAGAGAACACAATGATTCTAAACCCATATATTTGAATAATAACACTGAATGTAAATGGACTAAATGCTCTAATCAAAAGNGGAGAGATAAAAGTCTTCCCAAACAAACACAAATGGAAAGAATTCATCACCACTAAACCAGCCCTACAAGAAATCTTAAGGGGGACTCCATGAGGGAAACGTTGCAAGGAACACATTTCCTTGTAAAAGAAGACAATTTCCTTGTACCAGAGACAGCACCACAAGCATGAATCCTAGAGAGAACACAATGATTCTAAACCCATATATTTGAATAATAACACTGAATGTAAATGGACTAAATGCTCTAATCAAAAGACATAGGGTAAGAGAATGGATTTAAAAAAAAAACAAAATTCATCTATTTGCTGTCTACAAGAAACTCATTTTAAACCTGAGGACACCTTCAGATGGAAAGTAAGGGGATGGAGAAATATCTATCATGCTACTGGAAGTCAAAAGAAAGCTGCAGTAGCCATACTCATATCAGACAAACTGGACTTTAAAGTAGAGGCAGTAACAAGGGATGAAGAAGGGCACTATATAATAATTATAGGGTCTATCCATCAGGAAGAGCTAACAATTATGAATATCTAAACACCGAATATGGGAGCACCCAAATACATAAAACAATCACAAACAGAAATAATCTTAAGGATAAGAATGTGCTAACAGCAGGGGACTTTAATATTCCAATTACAGCAATGGATAGATCAATTAGACAGAAAATCACTAAAGAAACAATGGACTTGAATGACACATTGGACCAGATGGATTTGACAGATACATTTAGAACTCTACATGCTGAGGCCATGGAATTCACTTTCTTCTCAAGTGTGCATGGCACATTCTCCAAGATAGATCACATACGGGGACATAAAGCATCCCTCAATAAATATAAAAGAATTGAGATCATACCATGCACACTTTCAGATCACAATGCTATGAAACTTGAAATCAATCAAAGGAAGAAGTCTGGAAAATCTCCAAAAACATGGAGGTTAAATAACACCCTACGAAAGAATGAATAGGCCAATCAAGCAATTAGAGAAGAAATTTAAAAATATATGAGCAAAATGAAAATGAAAATACAATTCAAATTTTATGGGATGAGGCAAAGGCAGTTCTAAGAGGAAAGTACATTGCACTCCAGGCCTATTTCAAGAAATTAGAAAAAGCACAAGTGCAAAATCTAACAGCTCACCTAAAGGAGCTAGAGGGACAGCAACAAGAGCACCGCAAACCCAGGAGGAGAAGAGAAATGGTAAAAATCAGAGCAGAAATAAACAACACAGAAACCAAAGAAATAGTTGAACATATCAATGAAACCAAGAGTCGGTTTTTTGAAAAAATAAACAAAATTGACAAACCTCTAGCCAGGCTTCTCATAAAGAAAAGAGAGACCACTCAAATAGACAAAATCACGAATGAAAATGGACTTATTACAACCAACTCCTCACAAATACAAGCAATTATCAGGGAATACTATGAAAAATTATATGCCAACAAACTGGACAACTTACAAGAAATGGAAACATTCCTAAACACACACTCACTACCAAAATTCACATGGGAAGAGAAAGAAAATCTGAACAGACCTCTGAATAGTGAAGAAATTGAATCAGTTATCAAAAATCTCCCAACAAATAAGAGTCCTGGGCCAGATGGCTTCCCTGGGAAATTCTACCAGACATTTAAAACAGAGTTAATACCCATTCTTCTCAAATTATTCCAAAAAATAGAAATGGAAGGAAAACTTCTGGACTCATTCTACAAAACCAGCATCACTTTGATTTCCAAGCCAGACAGTGACCCAGCAAAAAAAGAGAACTACAGGCCGATATCCTTGATGAATATGGATGCAAAAATCCTCAACAAGATACTTGCAAATCGAATGTAGCAGCGCATAAAAAGAATTATACACCATGATGAAGTGGGGTTCATTCCTGGGTTACAGGGATGGTTCAATATTCGCAAATCAATCAATGTGATACATCACATTAACAAAAGAAAAGATAAAAACCATGTGATCCTGTCGATAGATGCAGAAAAAGTATTTGACAAAATACAGCATCCCTTCTTAATAAAGACCCTCGAGAAAGTCGGGATAGAAGGAACTTACTTAAACATCATCAAAGCCATCTATGAGAAGGCCTCAGCTAACATCATCCTCAATGGGGAAAAACTGAGAGCTTTCCCCCTGAGATCAGGAACATGACAGGGATGTCCACTCTCACCATTGTTGTTTAACATAGTGCTGAGAGTCCTAGCATCAGTCATAAGACAACAAAAGGAAATAAAAGGCATCAGAATTGGCAAAGAAGTCAAACTTTCACTCTTTACAAACGACATGATACTCAACATAGAAAATCCGACAGACTCCACCAGAAGCCTCCTAGAACTGATCCATGAATTCAGCAAAGTCTCAGGGTACAAAATCAACGCACAGAAATCGGATGCATTTTTATACACCAATAATGAAGCAACAGAGAAAGAAATCAAGAAACTGATCCCATTCACAATTGCACAAAATCCATAAAATACCTAACCAAAAATATAAGAGATCTATATGATGAAAACTATAGAAAACTTATGAAGGAAACTGAAGAAGACACAAAGAAATGGAAAGACGTCCCATGCTTACGGATCAGAAGGATAAATATTGTTAAAATGTCATTACTACTCAAAGCAATCTACACATTCAATGCAATCCCAATCAAAATTGCACCAGCATTCTTTTCAAAACTAGAACAAAGTATCTTAAAATTTGTATGGAACCACAAAAGACCCCAGATAGCCAAAGTAATATTGAAGAAGAAAACCAAAATGGGAGGCATCACAATCCCAGACTTTAGCCTCTACTACAAGGCTGTCATCATCAAGACAGTATGGTATTGGCACAAAAACAGACACATAGACCAATGGAACAGAATAGAGAAGTTGAAATTGGACCCACAAATGTACGGCCAATTAATCTTTGACAAAGCAGGAAAGAGTATCCAATGGAAAAAAGACAACCTCTTTAACAGATGTTGCCAGGAGAACTGGGCAGCAACACGCAGAAGAATGAAACTGGATCACTGTCTTATACCATACACAAAAATAAAATGGATAAAGGACCTGAATGTGAGACAGGAAACTATCAACACCCTAGAGGAGAAAGCAGGAAACAACCTCCTTGACCTCAAACACAGCAACTTCTTACTTGACACATCCCCAAAGGCAAGGAAATCAAGGGCAAAAATGAACTATTGGACCTCATCAAGATAAAAAGCTTCTGCACAGCAAAGGAAATAATCAAGAAAACTAATAGGCAATCGACGCAATGGGAAAAGATAGTTGCAAATGACATATGAAATAAACGGCTAGTATTCAAAATCTATAAGGAACTCACCAAACTCCACACCCGAAAAACAAATAATCCAGTGAAGAAATGGGCAGAAGACATGAACAGACACTTCTCCAAAGAGGACATCCAGATGGCCAACAGACACATGAAATGATGCTCAGTCTCCTTCCTTATCAGGGAAATACAAATTAAAACCACACTGAGATACGAAAAGGTCAGAGTGGCTAAAAGTCTGAAAAAATCAGGAAACTATAGATGCTGGCAAGGATGTGAAAAAACGTGCACCCTCCTACCCTGTTGGTGGGAATATAAAGTGGTGTGAACCCTCTGGAAAACAGTGTGGAGGTTCCTCAAAGAATTAACAATAGAACTCCCCTATGACCCAGCAATAGCACTGCTAGGAATGTACCCAAGGGATATAGGAGTGCCGATGCATAGGGGCACATGTACCCAATGTTCATAGCAGCACTCCCAACAACAGCCAAATCATGGAAAGAACCTAAATGTCCATCAACCAACGAATGGATCAAGAAGATGTGCTTTATCTATACAATGGAATACTACATGAGAAAGAATGAAATCTGGCCTCGTGTAGCAACATGGATGGACCTTGAGTGTGTTATGTTGAGGGAAATAAGTCAGATAGAGAAAGACAGATACCATAAGCTTCCACTTATAGGAGGATTAGGAGAGTCTTAACGGAGGACCATGGGGGAGAAGAAGGGGGAAAATATTGGGGAGAGGGAGAGAGGCAAACCATGAGAGAATCTTGAATGCTGAGAACAAACTGAGGGCTGATGGGGGTGGAGGGGAGGGGAAGGGGAGTGATGGGCATGGAGCAGGGCACTTGTTGGGATGAGCACTGGGTGTTAAATGGAATCCTACTTGACAATGAATTACGAAAGAAAAAAATTTTTAAAAAGTAAAAGGATAGAAAATAAAGACAAGATGAAAAATAGAGAAAAATTAAGAAAGTCCAATTTTCTTAAGAAACATCAACAAGATTGTCAGCTACACTGAATGATAAGAAAAAAGGAAAGAGAACAAAATTATCAATGCCAGAATGAAAAAGTAAGCCCCACTAAAGTGTCTACAGAAATTAAAAGAATATAAGGAAATATTAGAACTTCATTGACATATTAGACTAATACTGACAAGTAAAAGGAAGAAATTCCTGAAAGACATGTTACTAAAACTAATACAAGAATAAATAGAGTATCTTAATCCTTGTATTTCTACTAAAGAAATTGAAATCATAATAAAATCTTCTTACACAGAAATCTCCAAGGTCAGATGGCTTCACTTTAATTGTATCAAATATTTAAAGAAGCAGTAATATGAAGCCAAGATGAATATTTTCTAGAAATAGATGAGTAGGCACTACTTCCAAACTCATTTTATTTGGCCAAGATTTCTCTGGTACCAAAGCCAGGCAAAGACAATACAAATTACAAATAGCTTCATGAACATTAATGCAAATTCTTTAACACAATATTAGCAGATCTAATCCAACAATATAGAAAAAGAATAATATACTGTGACACAGTGGAGTTTTACAAATTCCAGTTTGTTTAACATACAAAGATCAATCAACCTTTTATCCAGAAGACAAAAAGAACTCTTAAAACAATAAGAGCAATCAGATTAACAAATGGACCAAAATTTTTAAGAGACACCTCAACAAAGGTACCCAGAGGCAAATATGCATGTGAAAAGACACTCCAGTCATAAGACATCAGGAAAATGCAAACTAATACAATAATGAGATACCATTACACTCCTATTAGAATGGTCAAAATCCAGAACACTGACAACACTGAATGCTAGTAGTTGATGGAGCACCAGGAAGTTTCATCCACTGCTGGTAAGAATGCAAAATGGTACAGCTGCTTTGGAATATAGTTTGGCAGTTTCTTATAAGCAAAATCTAGCTATCTAACCCTTCAATTGTATTCTTAGTTGCTTAGTCAAGTAAGTTAAAAACTTATATCCAAAACAAACTTATGCCCTACATACAAATGTTTATAGCAGCTTTACTCAATGCCCAAACTTAGAAGCAACCAAGATTCAAAGATGTCTTTCAATGGGTAACTGAATAAATAAATCATATATCCATTGAATGGAATATTATTCAGTGATAAAAATAAATGAATTTTCAATGCCTGGATAGACATGGCAAGGGGAAGGGGCTTTAATGCATATTGCTAAGTAAAAATTCAGTCTGAAAAGGTTTGATACTGTATGATTTCAACTATATGACATTCTAGAAAATGTTAAACTATAGAGACAGTAAAAAGATCGTAGTTGCCCATGGGTCGGTGGAGGGGGGGGCTGAGGGTGGAGTAAAGGGCAGATGGACAAATAGGTCAAGCTAGGGGATAATATTAATATTATTCTGTATGAAATATTATTCTGTATCTGTACGATACTTAATGGTGAATACAAGACATTAAAACTAACAAACTGAGGGCTGATGGTGGGGGGAGAGAGGAGACGGGGGGTGATGGGCATGGAGGAGGGCACTTGTTGGGATGAGCACTGGGTGTTATATGGAATCCAACTTGACAATAAACTATGAAAGAAAAGACAAACAAACAAAAACTGTACAACACAAAAAATAATCCATAATGTAAACTATGGACTTTGGTTAATAATAATGTATTGGGCGTCTGAGTGACTTAGTTGTGTAAGCTCCCAACTTCAGCTCAGATAATGATCTCGCAGTTCGTGAATTTGAGTCCCATGTCAAGCTCTGTGCTGATGGCTCAGAGCCTAAAGCCTGCTTCAGATTCTGTGTCTCCCTCTCTTTCTACCCTCCCCTGTTCCCAATGTCTCTGTCTCTCAAAAACAAGTAAACATTAAAAAAATTATAAAACTATTGTATCAATATTGAATTATAACTTGTAACAAATGTAGTATACCAGAGCAAAAGTTAACGGTCAGGAAAACCATGGGTTGGGGGAAAGGGACCGCATAGGAACTCTATGTATCTGTTCACTTTTCGGTATATGTTTAGCTGCTTTAAGAAATAAAGTTTATGAGGGGCGCCTGGGTGGCTTAGTTGGTTAAGCGTCCGACTTTCGCTTAGGTCATGATCTCGCGGTTCGTGGGTTCGAGCCCCACATCAGGCTCTGTGCTGACTGCCAGCTCAGAGCCTGGAGCCTATTTCAGAGTCTGTGTCTCCCTCTCTCTCTGACCCTCCCCTGTTCACGCTGTCTCTCTCTCTCTCCTAGAAATAAATAAAACATTAAAAAAAAAAAAAAGAAATAACGTTTGTGAATAAAAAAGTTTTTAAGTCCATCTGGTTTGCTGTATCACTAAATGAAGAGGAGAAATGACAATTATTTCAATATATGCAAAAAAAGAATTTGACAAAATTCAACACCATTTCATGATAAATAAAAGATCTCTGCAAATTAGGAGTAGATGTGTAAAAGTAGGTTTATCTTAAAACCAGTCTGGGGTAGTTCTGTGCTTAAGTTCTGTAATGTTTGAAAAATCTGAAACTAATACTTAACCAAGATAAGAATAAATTGTGATAGCTAGTTTTTTTAACGTGCGGTTGACATTTTACAGTTTTCCTGGAAACAACCCTATGCTCTCCTCATTGTTTACTGAGCACATATACAGTAATGTTTTACACCTGGTTTCACAGGTTACAGAGCCTGGTTTTATATGCTTTCCCAGTGGGGTATAGGAGATCCCTTAATCAACTTGTGCTTCGGCTGTCCAGAAACCAGGGCGTATCACAGAGCTTGAAGATGAAAAACACGCATTCTGTGTGACTGAGAAGCATCTCTAGGAGCCATGTTTGGAAGTTTTCTGAACCCTAAGATAATTTCCTGCACTTTTTTCCTCTTGCTGTACCATATCCTTTATGTTTACCCTGCGGATGTTCTTTCAACTATCTGACTCTGTTTAATTGCTACTGTTAGCACTGGTAACAGGATAACTGTAATACTCTTTATAAATAATTGCTAAGTCTTGATTTGGGGAAAAAAGACGAGGAATGGCAGAATGGAGAATCTGTAGAGCCAAAGTGACATCTTGATGACCTCTGATTTGAGGTCCTCACTCAAGCATTGGGACTACTGAAAGAAAGGAACACCTATCAATGGAAACTGGAGGTGGTAGATCCACAATAGGTGTGTGTGGTGGGGGTGGAGGTGAAGATGGGGTAGCTGAATCGATTGAAAAAGAAATTCAAAGGGGAAGTCAGCCACTTTGTATGGTAATTTGGTTGCTTTTGATTGCTTTGGAGAAAAGGAAGGTCATTGATAACAATTCTCAAGGCTGCCAAGGCCTCCGAATTATAGTCCAGGATCCTGTATGTTCAGAGGATAAACATGACACCAAAGAGAGGTAGCCAGGTTATCTATTTTGATTGAAATGTGGCCCTCATTCAACAATAAATCCCTGAAAAGATTAGAGAGATCATAGGAGATTGGAATTAAGAGTCTTAAAACATAGGAATATTTTTTCAACCATCAACTCAGATTGTGGGATACTATCAGTAGCTTTCTTTTTCAAACACTATTGATATAGGTCCTGAGCACTGATGATCAAGGAACTATTATCCTTGTATTAGATATTACCAAATGAAAAGGCACATTTGGTCTTGTTCAGGATTCTCATTAACTTCAACTTTTGAAGAAATATAGCTAGATGGATAAACTCTCAATCTGTTGAGTCAGATATAATGGAGGTACGTAATTTATAGCCTGAGAAGGAAACTGTCCTGATTCATCCTAAGCAGTTAAATGGAATGTTGTTTCTGAGGCTGAAATGTGAAAAATGCAGACACATGAGGATTCATTTTATGATCATACTAAAGTATTCCCTAATTCTCTGCCTTTGACCCAAGTGATGTTTGATAAAAGATGCAGCGATAAAAGATGTTCCAATTGCTTGGACTCTTTATGTGGCCTTTTTGTTACAATAAGGTTACATAAGGCAGAATGATGTGACAGATGTTGTGATGTACCTACTTGCTGAGCTTCCCCAGAATGGGGTTGAGTAATGCAAAAGTAGGATTTCAGAAGAGTGTAAACAATACAAATAAAATAGATGAAATAGCATTAGGACAATTAAACCAGGTAGAAGTGTTCAGATAATTAATTCAAACAACTTTAAAAGGAGGAGATAGATGGAGTAGCTATTAAAAATTTAATAGGTCGCTATAAAAAAAATAAGTGGTTTACTCTACCAACTCCTAATACCGCACAAAGACCATGATGAATTTACTCTACTTTCTGTAGCCATTGTGAATTTTTAAAAATGATATTATAAAGGAGGAAACTAGAGTTCCTTCAAAACAGTTCCAATTAACTATTATAAAGGAAGTATTATATTTTGAATGGCAGGATGGCTAGGATCTCTTAGTACAACCCCAACAGCGGACCCAAATCTATTTGCTTTGATAAAAATGGTCTACTTATGGTGAAGATACTTTACTGGACTTGCTGGATAATGATACCTAAGGTACTGTCATAACTAAACCTGCCAATCAAAAAGTAAGAGCAATAGAATTATATTAGGAAGATATTGTGATACAGCTTTAACAAACTTCAAAGTAAAAGTGTGGCTTACAGTAACCATTTAAGAACAAATGTTATCTTGAACTTAAGAAGAAATATTGCTGTTTTAAACTTACCATAGTATACTATTTTAATGGGAGTGATGTTTGAATGGAAGACTACGACCTTCTCCAAAGCATTGGAAAATGGATGTTATTCTATCTTCTCTTTGTAGTGTTTTAACCTTTACAATTACCTGTACATCCCCCAGTGGTTAATTTAGATCAATGTTAGATACCTTGGAAAGTATCAAGAAATTTCAGCTTTAATGAAATATATGTCTGGGGCCCCTGGGTGGCTCTTTCGGTTAAGCATCTGACTACAGCTCAGGTCATGATCTCATGATTTGTGAGTTCCAGCCCTGCATCCGGCTCTGTGCTGACAGCTCAGAGCCTGGAGCCTGCTTTGAATTCTGTGTCTCTCTTTCTGGCCCTCCCCCACTCAGGCTCTGTTTCTCTCTGTCTCAATAATAAATAAAACACTTCAAAAAAAGAAAGAAAGAAATACATGTTACATGCAAGTCTATAAACATCCACAAATTCTTTAATAGGCCAATATGGCCTTTGAGGAAAGGTAATGAATCTAGGAGGTTAACTTTAGCCTATATAGGACAACATGGAATGTTTATTCAATAGCATCAGTTCTGCCAATATGGTATTAATTCAAACAAAGATTGGTATTCTGTGTTCAGGGGAATCAGTATTCTGTGGTCAATTAGGCTAACACTAGTTAAAAACAAACAAACAAACAAAACTCTTTAAAAAGAAGAAAATTGAGGGGAAAAGCTAGAACCAAAGTGCCGTCATGTGAGACAAACTCTAATATACATTTAGTGTTTATAATATTGTGCTTTTGCACAATTTAAATTCTCCTCCTTATTGCCAGGGTTTTTAGAGAAGAAACTTATACTTGATTAACTTGGAAGTACTAATATATTATATTGAGGATATACTGTTCATTCACAATCGGAATATTAAGCTAAGATTGAGTTCCGTATTCTGGTTAATCATATGACCTATAGTGTCTAGCTAATTAATCTAAGACACATTTCCCAACACACATGGAACATTCCTAGGAAATTTCAATTAGCAAATCAAAATCAACAATTTATAAAAGGAATTATACATCATGATCAAATGATATTTATCCTAGGCATGCAAAGCTGGTTCAATATTAGAAAAATCATTAATATAATTCATCACATAGACAGGCTAAAAACGAATATCTATATGATATCAACAGATGCAGAAAAACTTGACAAAATCAAATAATCATGAGAACAATTCTCAGTAAAATAAGATAACTGTCTCAACTTCAGAAAAGATGTACACAAAAAAACTGCAGCTAATATCATAATATTGAAAAACTTCAAGCTGACCCATTATAATCACATACAATGCAAGGGTGTTCCTTCTCACCAATCCTTTACAACATACTAGAAGTCCTTGGTAATGCATTAAGTCCAGAAGGATATAAAATTTATGCAGATTGGGATGAAAGAAAGAACTCTTTGTTTGTGCCGATATGGTCACCCAGGTAGAAAATGCGAAGAATCAACAAAAAAAAGTTCCTAAAATGGGAGCTAAAAAGGGATTACAGCAATGTTGCAGGATATAAGATTAATATACAAAAATTAATCACTTTCTTATACATCAATAAACAGATGGAATTTGAAATTAAAAATACAAACCATTTACATTAGCACCCACAAAAATAAAATACTTAGGTATAAATCAAATAACATGTACTGGGTATCTGTGAGGAAAACTATAAAATTTTGATGAGTAAAATCAAAGAATTAAATAACTGGAGACATAATCTATGTTCATGGATAGGAAGATTCAATGTAACTCAAGATGTCAGTACTACCCAATTTGATCTGTAAATTCAATATAATCCTGACCAAAATCTAGTTACTTTGTGGAAATTGACAAATTAGCTACAAAGTTTATATGAAGAGGCAAAAGACCTAAAATCACCAACACAATATTGGAGGAGAACAAATTTGGAGGGTTAATGCTACCTGACTTCAAGATTTACTGTAAAAGTACAATTCTTAAATCAGTGTGGTATTGGCAAAAATAACCAAATGTAATCAATGGAACCCAAAAGAGAGCTTAAAATTTAGCCCACATAAATGTAATCAACTGACCTTTGACAAAAGAGCAACAGAGATAAAATGGAACAATGACAATCTCTTCAACACGTGTTAAAAAAATCAATTTAGGCACAGATCTCACTACCTTCACAAAAATTAACTTAGAATGGATCGCAGGTCTAAATGTAAAATGCAAAACTATAGAACTTTCAGAAACTATCTTAGAAGAAAACATAAATGGCCTTGGATAATGGTGATGACTTTTTAGATTCAACACCAAAAGCACAACATATATAATAAAAAATGGATGTTAGAACTTCATTAAAGTTAAAACTTCTGCTCTGTGAAAAATAATGCCAAGAGAATATAAAACTGCACACAAACTGGGAGAAAATATTTACCAAATACATACTGGATAAAGGGCATTTATCTAAAATACACAAAGAATACAAAACTCAGCAATTAAACAATCTTATTAGAAATGGGCCACAGCCTTGAAACCTCAACAAAGATACCTAATCAAAGAAGGTATAGAAATGGCAAATAAGCCTATGAAAAGATGTTCTACATCATATGTCACCAGGGATATGCAAATCAAAATAATGAA
This sequence comes from Crocuta crocuta, assembly GCF_008692635.1. NCBI lineage: Eukaryota > Metazoa > Chordata > Mammalia > Carnivora > Hyaenidae > Crocuta > Crocuta crocuta. The sequence continues at coordinate 7,252,000 of NW_027528818.1, forward strand.
ATACCACTAAACACCTATTAGAATGGCCAAAATCTGGAACACTGACAATAGGCTATTCTGATGAAGATGTGGAACTACAGGAGCTCTCATTCCTTGCTGGTGGAGTGCAAAATGGTGCAGCCACATTGGAAGACAATTTGGTGGTTTCTTTTTTTTTTTTTTTTCCCTGAGAGAGACAGTGTGTGCAGGGGAGGGTCAGAGAGAGGGGGAGACACAGAATCTGAAACAGGCTCCAGGCTCTGAGCTGTCAGCACAGAGCCCGATGTGGGGCTCGAACTCACGAACCATGAGATCATGACCCGAGCCGAAGTCGGACACTTAACCAACTGAGCCACCCAGGCACCCTAATTTGGTAGTTTCTTATAAAGCTAATCATACCATATCAACCAGCACTGTTGCTCCTTGTTATTTCCTCAAAGGGGTAGAAAACTTATGTCCTCACAAAACCTAAACATGGATGTTTACATAAGGTTCATTCATAATTGTCAAAACTTGAAAGCAACCAAAAATGTCCTTCTGGTGAACGAATTAATAAACTGTGTTATATCCAGAAAATGGAATACTAGTCAGCACTAAAAAGAAATAAGCTATCAAGTCATGAAAGGCTATACAGGAACTTTAAATGCATATTATTAAGTAAAAGAAATCAATCTGAAAAGGCTACATATCATGTGATTCCAACTCTATGACATTCAGGAAAAAGTAAAGTATGGAAACAACAAAAAAATCATTGATGCTAGGAGCTGGGGATATAGGGGAGTGATGAATAGGTGGAGCACAGAGAATTTTTAGGGCAGTGAAAATACTCTGTATGATATCACTAAATGGGACCCATATCATCATACATGTATCTAAACTCATAAAATGTACAACACCAAGAATGAACCATAATGTAAAATCTATAGACAGGGTGACTGAGATGAGTCAGTGCAGGTTCATCAATTGTAACAAAAGTACTGTACTATTCTGGTGGAGGATGTTGATAATGCAGGAAGCTATGCATGTATAAGGGAAATCTTTGTACCTTTCCCTCAGTTTTGCTGTAAATCGAAACTGCTTTTAAAAAGGTGGTGGGGGGGGCACCTGGGTGGCTCAGTCTGTTGAGTGTCTGACTTCGGCTCAGGTCATGATCTCACAGTTTGTGAGTTCAAGCCCCACCTCGGGCTCTGTGCTGACAGCTCAGAGCCTGGAGCCTGCTTCAGATTCTGTGTTTCCTTCTCTCTCTGCCCCTCCCCTGCACTTGTAATCTGTCTCTTTCTGTCTGTCAAAAATAAACAAATGTAAAAAAATTTTTTTAAGTCTTAATAATAAAGAAAAGCAAATCTCACATCCTGTTCACACTCAGGAGCAAGGGATCGCAAAAATGGAAAAAGTGGGAGGTGGGCATCAGAGCCACCACCTTAGAATCTTTCAGGACCAGTGTTTCTTTCTGCCCGGTGATATAGAAGGATCATTTTCTTTCCTCTGTCCTTTCAAAATTGCCCTTATCCTTTAGCACATCCTTCTTTTTTGTAGAAAATCACAGTTCCAGATGTCTACAAGTGTAAAGGACAATTTAGCATGTCAAATTTTTCCATTTTCTTTTTAAAAATTTTTTAAGTTTATTTATTTATTTTGAGAAAGAGAGAGAGAGTGCACACATACACACACATGTGGGGGAGGGACAGAGGGAAAGAGGCAGAGAGAATCCTAAACAGGCTCTGCACTGACAGTGGGGCTTGAATTCATGAACCCTTTGATCATGACCCAAGCTGAATCAAGAGTTGGATGTTTAACTGACTGAGCCACCCAGATGCTCCCCATTTTCTTTTTAAAGAAACTTATAGTAGTGGTAAACTCAGTATAGTCAAATGTAAAATTGACTTTGACTTGCACTTCTACTCTTATCAAGCCCACATTCTACTGAGTCCTAATGTCAATCCCATATGACATCAAACTAAATAATCTCAATACCCTTGAACATGAAATACTTAGAATTTTTACTAGAAAAAACTGATTTCTAGACTTAGAAAATAATGGTCTGCACTGTAAAAATGCCCACTTTGTATCTATAGACTTGTTTTGGTAGATAGCCAGATATTTGCAGATCAGGTCATTTGTACCTATAAACTCATCATATAGACTAAGTCTAAAATTTGCATAATTTTTAAACATTCTAAAGCACATTTGGTATTATTATAAGTTAAACCTTTCCCAGAGAAAATAATTTGAGAGCACTGAAGTAGTTGATCTTATGAAACTGAATTCGTATTCCATATAAATTAGTTTTAGTAAAGAAATTGAGAAATCTTATTTAGCTTGGCTTTCACTTCTGGTGATCTTCTTTTAAAGTTTTGAGTGTTAATTCCCAAAATGATGCATTTGTTTCACTTTATCACTTTTTGTCAGAACCCACACAAAATATTGATCAATTCAGATCCTGTTTATTCCCTAAACTTCCTATGGCTTTGTCAAAGATTCATCAAACATTTTAGAGAAACAGCATAGAAATTGTTATTTCATCCTTATCCTTTTCTCCATTCTCATCATCATTACATTTCCTAATTACAGAAGGATTTTTCCCCTACATTATGCAAATATTTCAAGACCAATATTTACATTCGGCAGCCCAATAACACTTTAGCACCTTTTACATGGTTTGTGACAATAAAAGCAATTATATAAGCACATTTAGGGCCTCCATGGATAATCCAGGATAATCTCACCATCACAAGATTCTTTTTTGTTGGGGAGCCACTGGATGGCTCAGCTGGTTAAGTGTCCAACTTTGGCTAAGGTCATGATCTTACAATTTGAGTGTTTGAGCCCCGCATCAGGCTCTCTGCTGTCAGCACAGAGCCCTCTTTGGATCTTCTGTATCCCTCTCTTGCTGCCTCTCTGTCTCTCTGTCTCTTAAAAGTAAATAAACAGTACAATTTCTTTTAAAAAGTAAAGATTCTTTTTATTAAGTTTTTTATTTAAATTCCAGTTAGTTAACATACAGTGTAATATTAGTGTCAGGTATACACTTTAGTGGTTCAACACTTCTGTACAACACCTGGTGCTCATCACAAGTGCCCTCCTAATCCCCATCCCCCCAATCACCTTCCCTCTGGCAACCATCTGTTTGTTCTCTGTAGTTAAGAGTCTATTTCTTGGTTTGTGTCTCACTATCATTATTCACAATTTAATCACAGCTGCAAAACTCCTTTGCCATAAAATTAACATACACAGTTTCCACGGATTAGGATGTGGGTATCTTTGGGCACTATAACTCAACATCTCAACATGCATTTTTCTACAACTTTCAGTATGAAAGTCTCAATATCACAGGTGAGAATATATCCTGTGTTAGCAGTGCTTTTCTTTTTTTTTTTTTTCTTTTACAACATATGTAGGACACTAGACAGGCAAACTTTGTTTCCCTATATGAAATTAATAGACAGAATGAAATTTGCCAAAATTTACATGTTAGCTGCTAAATATGCATAGATAAAGTCTAGTTTGTACCTTGACAAGATATTTATGTTTTCTGTGGTTTCATTAACATCTTCATAGAAACAATAGATCATTTGAAACTAAATTTTTTCAAGTAAAAGTATCTAAGAGAAAATTCTTTCTTTGGTTGTATGATTTACTACATCACTTTACATACTCTAGAAAGCATGACATTTGGTAATGTATGACAGAATGAGCTCTATGCTTGTTTTGGTTTTGTATGGCTACCATGGCAATTACTGCAAACTGGATGACTTAAAAGAAATTATTTTTCTCACAGTTATGGAGGAGAGAAGTTCAAAATCAAGGCATTGGCAGCACTGTGTTCCCTCTGAAAGCTCTGGGGAATAATTCTTCCATGCTTCTTCCTAGTTTCTGGTGATAGCTGGCAATCCTTGGTGTTCCTTGACTTATAAATTCATAATTCTAATCTCTGTGCCATCACATCACCTCCCCCTTGTGGCTGTGCATCTCTGTGTCTTCCATGACTTTCTTATAAAGACACAAGCCATTAGATTTAGGACCTATTCTCTAATCCAGTATGCCTAATTTCAAGCTAACCTGATTATGTCTACAAAGGCCTCATTTCCAAACAGGTTCATATTTTAAGGTTCTAGTAGGATAGGCTTTTAGGGGAATACTATTCACCCTAGAACAATACTATAAGGTACTCAAACATCTGTTATCACAGCCTTGTTTTCCCATAGGATAATTTAGTTGCAATCTTTAAGACAAGAAGTGCAACTGTATTCAGTTTCAGGAAGCAATAAAAGGAACAATATAAGAATGAAGATTCATTCATGTGGTATACTCAGGCTAATTTATTGGCCACTTTTTTTTTTCTGAACACTAGTATCTTTTGAGAAACAAACCATTCGATTCATTTAGAAACACTCGACTGTATGATTACAGACTTGAGAGATTTAGTCTCTACCATGCTCAATCTCAAATTTTTTTTTTTTTGTCTCGTACAGTATATTCTGCTTTGGTCCTAATGTCATTCTATATGTCCTTCCATTGCTAATAAAATAACCGAGTTAACCTTTTTGTCAGTAATATCCAGTAATATCTGAGCTTGGCTGGTGTTGGTATTGTAATCATCCTCCTCTTCATTATCTGAACTCTTAGAAAATATTGTTGCAATATTCACAATGTTAGAAATAAAACTAACACCATTGCATTACAAGGAACTACAGTTAATCCACAAATAATCAGAACATGCTTAAATTGCATCACTTAGAATGATGCGAAAATGGAGGATTTATTACTGTAAATCATGGTTACCAATACCAACAGTTGGGTAAAAAGAATGAGCATGACTATGGAAGGTGTATAATCGATGCGATATACATTTGACTTTAAAAACAGTGTTGCTTTCAGTCCCTATATTTGGCCAATTATATGATTATGTAGTTTCATAGTATTCCACAACAATACATTGTCTACTTGAAATCTTTTGCAGCCTAGGGTAAGGTTTCCTGGGATTCATGACTTTCAGTAAAACTTATAGACAAATCAAGACAGTTGATCACTCTTCTTGGGGCCTCAATGGTTAAATGATATTGTGTCATCATGCTAACTGGAGACTTAGTCAAAAGCCTGTGACTGCTACCCAACAACAACTTCTGGGATTTTCGACTAGAATTGAGTCACCAACAATATATAACCTTTGCAAGACAATTAGTGGGTTATTTTCTAGTTTTCATTAAAACTACTTCTGTTAACAAAAATGATTTTGAAATAATACTTATGTCATATATTATAGGACAACAGCCCTCCATTAGAAAATGAAATGCAAAGAAGAGTTCCCTGATCAAATGGACATGCCATATTTAGGATATCGTTACAANAGAAAAAACTGATTTCTAGACTTAGAAAATAATGGTCTGCACTGTAAAAATGCCCACTTTGTATCTATAGACTTGTTTTGGTAGATAGCCAGATATTTGCAGATCAGGTCATTTGTACCTATAAACTCATCATATAGACTAAGTCTAAAATTTGCATAATTTTTAAACATTCTAAAGCACATTTGGTATTATTATAAGTTAAACCTTTCCCAGAGAAAATAATTTGAGAGCACTGAAGTAGTTGATCTTATGAAACTGAATTCGTATTCCATATAAATTAGTTTTAGTAAAGAAATTGAGAAATCTTATTTAGCTTGGCTTTCACTTCTGGTGATCTTCTTTTAAAGTTTTGAGTGTTAATTCCCAAAATGATGCATTTGTTTCACTTTATCACTTTTTGTCAGAACCCACACAAAATATTGATCAATTCAGATCCTGTTTATTCCCTAAACTTCCTATGGCTTTGTCAAAGATTCATCAAACATTTTAGAGAAACAGCATAGAAATTGTTATTTCATCCTTATCCTTTTCTCCATTCTCATCATCATTACATTTCCTAATTACAGAAGGATTTTTCCCCTACGCTATGCAAATATTTCAAGACCAATATTTACATTCGGCAGGCCAATAACACTTTAGCACCTTTTACATGGTTTGTGACAATAAAAGCAATTATATAAGCACATTTAGGGCCTCCATGGATAATCCAGGATAATCTCACCATCACAAGATTCTTTTTTGTTGGGGAGCCACTGGATGGCTCAGCTGGTTAAGTGTCCAACTTTGGCTAAGGTCATGATCTTACAATTTGAGTGTTTGAGCCCCGCATCAGGCTCTCTGCTGTCAGCACAGAGCCCTCTTTGGATCTTCTGTATCCCTCTCTTGCTGCCTCTCTGTCTCTCTGTCTCTTAAAAGTAAATAAACAGTACAATTTCTTTTAAAAAGTAAAGATTCTTTTTATTAAGTTTTTTATTTAAATTCCAGTTAGTTAACATACAGTGTAATATTAGTGTCAGGTATACACTTTAGTGGTTCAACACTTCTGTACAACACCTGGTGCTCATCACAAGTGCCCTCCTAATCCCCATCCCCCCAATCACCTTCCCTCTGGCAACCATCTGTTTGTTCTCTGTAGTTAAGAGTCTATTTCTTGGTTTGTGTCTCACTATCATTATTCACAATTTAATCACAGCTGCAAAACTCCTTTGCCATAAAATTAACATACACAGTTTCCACGGATTAGGATGTGGGTATCTTTGGGCACTATAACTCAACATCTCAACATGCATTTTTCTACAACTTTCAGTATGAAAGTCTCAATATCACAGGTGAGAATATATCCTGTGTTAGCAGTGCTTTTCTTTTTTTTTTTTTTCTTTTACAACATATGTAGGACACTAGACAGGCAAACTTTGTTTCCCTATATGAAATTAATAGACAGAATGAAATTTGCCAAAATTTACATGTTAGCTGCTAAATATGCATAGATAAAGTCTAGTTTGTACCTTGACAAGATATTTATGTTTTCTGTGGTTTCATTAACATCTTCATAGAAACAATAGATCATTTGAAACTAAATTTTTTCAAGTAAAAGTATCTAAGAGAAAATTCTTTCTTTGGTTGTATGATTTACTACATCACTTTACATACTCTAGAAAGCATGACATTTGGTAATGTATGACAGAATGAGCTCTATGCTTGTTTTGGTTTTGTATGGCTACCATGGCAATTACTGCAAACTGGATGACTTAAAAGAAATTATTTTTCTCACAGTTATGGAGGAGAGAAGTTCAAAATCAAGGCATTGGCAGCACTGTGTTCCCTCTGAAAGCTCTGGGGAATAATTCTTCCATGCTTCTTCCTAGTTTCTGGTGATAGCTGGCAATCCTTGGTGTTCCTTGACTTATAAATTCATAATTCTAATCTCTGTGCCATCACATCACCTCCCCCTTGTGGCTGTGCATCTCTGTGTCTTCCATGACTTTCTTATAAAGACACAAGCCATTAGATTTAGGACCTATTCTCTAATCCAGTATGCCTAATTTCAAGCTAACCTGATTATGTCTACAAAGGCCTCATTTCCAAACAGGTTCATATTTTAAGGTTCTAGTAGGATAGGCTTTTAGGGGAATACTATTCACCCTAGAACAATACTATAAGGTACTCAAACATCTGTTATCACAGCCTTGTTTTCCCATAGGATAATTTAGTTGCAATCTTTAAGACAAGAAGTGCAACTGTATTCAGTTTCAGGAAGCAATAAAAGGAACAATATAAGAATGAAGATTCATTCATGTGGTATACTCAGGCTAATTTATTGGCCACTTTTTTTTTTCTGAACACTAGTATCTTTTGAGAAACAAACCATTCGATTCATTTAGAAACACTCGACTGTATGATTACAGACTTGAGAGATTTAGTCTCTACCATGCTCAATCTCAAATTTTTTTTTTTTTGTCTCGTACAGTATATTCTGCTTTGGTCCTAATGTCATTCTATATGTCCTTCCATTGCTAATAAAATAACCGAGTTAACCTTTTTGTCAGTAATATCCAGTAATATCTGAGCTTGGCTGGTGTTGGTATTGTAATCATCCTCCTCTTCATTATCTGAACTCTTAGAAAATATTGTTGCAATATTCACAATGTTAGAAATAAAACTAACACCATTGCATTACAAGGAACTACAGTTAATCCACAAATAATCAGAACATGCTTAAATTGCATCACTTAGAATGATGCGAAAATGGAGGATTTATTACTGTAAATCATGGTTACCAATACCAACAGTTGGGTAAAAAGAATGAGCATGACTATGGAAGGTGTATAATCGATGCGATATACATTTGACTTTAAAAACAGTGTTGCTTTCAGTCCCTATATTTGGCCAATTATATGATTATGTAGTTTCATAGTATTCCACAACAATACATTGTCTACTTGAAATCTTTTGCAGCCTAGGGTAAGGTTTCCTGGGATTCATGACTTTCAGTAAAACTTATAGACAAATCAAGACAGTTGATCACTCTTCTTGGGGCCTCAATGGTTAAATGATATTGTGTCATCATGCTAACTGGAGACTTAGTCAAAAGCCTGTGACTGCTACCCAACAACAACTTCTGGGATTTTCGACTAGAATTGAGTCACCAACAATATATAACCTTTGCAAGACAATTAGTGGGTTATTTTCTAGTTTTCATTAAAACTACTTCTGTTAACAAAAATGATTTTGAAATAATACTTATGTCATATATTATAGGACAACAGCCCTCCATTAGAAAATGAAATGCAAAGAAGAGTTCCCTGATCAAATGGACATGCCATATTTAGGATATCGTTACAAGTGCTACACACAGGAATACTTATTGCATTTATGAAGAGGTTTCTGGCATGACATTGGGTCCTACATTAGATACCACTGTTACCTAACTCTAAAGCTAAATAGTCCCTTCCCTATGATCAGTATTTGAGGATGCCAAACAAGCCGTCCGATTTAAAGATGGTAGCTCATTGGTGGAGTGACATGAATTAATTTGGAAAAGGACTTCATTGCTGCTGGTTAACAGCTGTACCTTAAACAATGGAAAAGGTAAATCTGTTCGATAGGCAGACTTAGGAGCAGCGTTCCTAGTGACATCCTGAAGGACGGATGATAACACTAATGACATGATATGGATTTTAGCAATACCTGGGTAGTAGACAGTGGACTTACAGTATGGTTTAAAATCAGTCTTATATAACTAGAAAATTAAATTCAATTTGGGGTGACACATTATAAAATGTGGTGGGTTTAAAGAGAGAAAAGCAAAGGGGGCATGCTGATAATCTCAAAAGAACCCCGCTTCTGACTTCAGAAGGGGACTGGAACCAGTAAGGGTATGCCCTTATTTGTTCTCTCAAAGAATTCTCTCCTGTATACAAAATGATTGTCATGGAGATATTTAATCATTGAAATAATAGGAAAAAAAAACCTCACTAATTTGAACCACTACAAAGCTTGAAATGTGTAACAATTGTTTTTCAAACAGAAACATAAAAATCTGAGAGAAACTATGGGCCACCTATTGAGAGTATCTTAGTTCAGGCTGCTATAACAACATAAGATATCTATTCCCCCATAGTTCCGAAGTCCTGGAAACCCAAGATCAAGATCCTGGTAGATTAGGTTCCCGGAGAGGGTCCTTTTTCTGGCTTGCAGAGTGCTGCCCCCTTGCATGGCAGCAAATAAAAATTCTGATTCCCTTTTTCTTTTTACATAAGGACTAATACCACCATGGGAGTTCCATCCTTATGACCTCATCTATACCTAATTATTTCCAAAAGGATGCACCTCCTAATATCATCACATTGGAGGTTAGGGTTTCAACATATGAATTTGGGGAAATGGGGGTTGGGACACAAACATCCAGTCCATAACGAACAGACTCAAAACTGGTGCATAGCTGGCCTATTACCCCAGTAAGGCTTTCTGGAGATATACTCTGACTCTGGATTTGGATTTGCATACCCAATAACTGAAGCAAATGTTTCAAACACTACTATAGGTCTGGAGCCAGAATTTTTCAGTTTGGATCCTTAACCAGTATATCACCTGATCAAGGAATCTTTTTTACTATATGTGCATTACAACAATGGGCTAAGAAGCATTATATACACTGGATTTATCATATACTTTATTATCTACCAATATAGTGGACTGATTGAGAATTGCAATGGGCAACTAAGAGACCCCATTACCAAATTAGTGGGGAGGAGGAGTGATAAAGAACTGAAGGAGTGGCTTGCCTGCCTCCATAAATGTCTTAAAAGTTAATTTGTATAGAAAGAAGGTGATTATCATTGAATAGATGAAAAAAATTTTTTAAACTGTGGTTTTCTTTTTTTTTAAAATGTTTTTATTTATTTCTGAGAGAGAGAGGCAGCGTGAGCAGGGGAGGGTCAGAGAGAGAGGGAGACACAGAATCCGAAACAGGCTATAGGCTCTGAGCTAGCTGTCATCACTGAGCCTGACGCGGGGCTCTAACGCGCAAACCGCGAGATCATGACCTGAGCCGAAGTCGGATGCTCAACCGACTAAACCACCTAGGTGCCCCGAATAGATGAAAATTTTTGAGATATTGTAGGAGAGATATGTAAGAGGGGTATGGGGATGATTCAAGATCTTACATAAACTTCTTCCTTATTACTAAAATTTTAATTTTTTTTCCCACCTGGTCCTATAGTTTTGAAATCTGAACTGCATATAATATTCCAAAGGAAGGCTCAACTGCTAACATGACATCATAAAAATACCTCTAATTAAGATATAATAAAAACATTCCACTCAAAAATAACAAATAATACATAAGAAGGCATAAATATAATCAGAATGGTCAGGGTTTTTGAAAAGGGGTGGGCCTTTCTGCACTGATAGTGCAGAGCTTGTTTGGGATTCCCTCTTCCTGTCTTTCTGCCCCTTCCCTGCAACCTTGCTTTCTATTTCTCTCTTTCTCTCTCTAACTCTAGATTTTTTAAAAAAGGGGTAGAGCTGTTAATAAAAGGTAAAATATATGGGCATATACCATACTCTTGGATATAAACACTACATGTTGTAAAATATTTATATTTCCCAAGTTAAATATGTATATTTAAAATTTTTTTAACGTTTTAGTTATTTTATTTATTTATTTATTTATTTTTGAGAGCGACAGACAAGAGCATAAGCAGGGGAGGGGCAGAGGGAGAGAAGAAGACACAGAATCCGAAGCAGGCTCCAAGCTCAGAGCTGTCAGCACAGAGCCTGATGTGGGGCTTGAACTCACAAACCTGGAGATCATGATCTGAGCCCAAAGTTGGACGTGTAACTAACTGAGACACCCAGGCACCCAAATTAAATATTTAAACAAATCTATCTAAGGAACAGTTTTAAAGAGGACATTTTGAAACTTGACGGAATGTTTACAAAATACGGAAAAAGGACATATTGTTGCAGAACATTTTGAAAGAAAAGATGGGACATCTGGATTATTTTCCTTTTAGAAACTAAGCTTTAAATTTAAAACTAAACTTTTAAATCAAACATACTTAAAATTCTCTTTTCTGGAGGCAAACAGAAAAAGAACTAATAAAATGGAGAACTCAATCAATTAGATATAAAACTGAAATCTCCCGATTATGTACACTTTGAACACAAGTTAGTGTATAGTGTTATTTGATGGCATTATTTATTTATAAAAGTTCATTCATTTTGAGAGAGAAAGAGAGAGAGAGAGGATGGGCAGAAAGAATACAAAGCAGTCTCTGCACTGTCAGGACAGAGCCAGACATGGGGCTCCAACTCGAGAATGGTGAGATCATGACCTGAGCCAAAATCAAAGAGTTGGATGCTTAACTGACCGAGCCATCCAGATGCCCAGATGCTTTTAATCACTATAAATAAAAAGCGTTATTTTAATAGTGATTTAGCAAGGGAATATTGAGATCCATATATTTATATCACTTATTTTCCAGTGATAGTGTCCTTTGGTATCAGATCACATGCTTGTAAAAATGTATTTCCCAAGATCTCATGGCTAGAGACTGCTTCATCTGTACAACAAGCCACATGCTTCTGGTGGCATCTGGTTTTGATCTTTATATTGACAAATACTGTCCTATATCATATTCCAAACTAGCAGTTTCATAAATAAGATGAGATACACTTAAACAGAAACAAGGGCAGAACTGAAAACTTCATTAACTTTAATACTGTAGAAAAATGTATAATGGAAAATATTGGCATATTATAATGTACACAAACAAAAATTACAGGGAATTTAGTGAAGAAAATTCAAATAAAAAGCACAATACAATAGAAAATATTTTTTCTATCAATGGGTGAATACGTGTTGACATATGTATTATGTTACCATAATTTATAGAAAAGCTATCAAACTATTATTACTTCAAGTAATGATTATATCTGAATAAAACTGGAAAAAGTTAAAAGACTATTTCAATGGGAGAAAGACAACATAAAATTGTGCTCAATATGATGTTTCAATAACATACTAGATATGTGACAAAGATAATATACAAAAATTACATAGGCTTGCTGAAATTATAGAATTATGCACTTCTACTAATGTAATTTTTAAATAATATCTTTTCAATAAAAATAAATTTAAAACAAAGTTACCATATAGCTAATCTCCCCTATGTATGAATTTAGAGCATTTTAGACATGTTCTATGCTACTTAAGTATATTTGGCTACTTTGTTAGTATAAAATTTAATTCTTCACTCATTTCACAAATATATATTGGATATCTACCACATTTCAGGAACTCTTCTAGGCACTATGGGTTACAACTGTGAGGAAAACAAGAAAAAAAGAGCAAGCAAAAGATAATACTTGTCTTCAAGTAGATGATATTCTAGTAAAGGAGATGATGAATATTATTAACATTTATAAGGTATTTTAGAAGGTGCTGCTGAGAGAAAACTAAAACCAAGGAAAGAAGAATGAAAATAGTTACAATTTTATTTTTTGTGTGTGTGTTTATTTATTTTGAGAGAAAGAGAAAGAGCTCCAGCAGGGAAAGGGCATAGAGAAGGAGAGAGAATCCCAAGAAGGCTCCATGCTGCCAGCACAGAGCCTGATGTAGGGTTTGAACTCACAAACTGTGAGTTCATGACTTGAGTCAAAATCAAGAATCAGATGCTTAGCCAACTGAGCCACACAGGTACCTTGAGATAGCAATTTTAAACAGAGAAGTGAGGGTAGGACCCAATGAGAGAGGGAGTTTAAACAAAATTGTGGAAGAGACAGCCTAGCAAGCATGTAGGAGAGCATTCTAAGCATAGGTAGCAAGCAATTCAAAGACTGAGCAGGAGAATTCTGGAAACATTAAAGAAACAGTAGTAGGAAAGCCAGTGCATTTGCAGCATATGAGCAAGGCGAGTTTGTGAGGATGAAAGTAGTATGAGACGTAGTATGAGATGTGAAGGAGGGATAAAAATTATCAGCAGTTTAATCTCTTTCTATATTCTTCAAATTGAAATAAATATGGGGAAGTGTATAGGGAAAACACAAAATACTCTTGTCCTTATTTTCTTCCTGTGTCTTTAGCTTCTCTAAAATAGGAGCTTAATAAATTCTTTTTTAAGAAAATGATCCAACTGTTATAGTTTATGTTTCAGATAATATATATATTTGAATTATATTATAGACAACGATTATGCTACATGTATGCTTGATTTTGTAAGTACTATGTTAATTAAAATAAAGGTCATATACAATTTCACTCTAAATCTGCATTCTAAATTATTTTCCTTTGATAACTTAGTTTATTTTGCCTATTTACGCATTCAGATGCACACTTAGAAATCCTAGACCCAATGCAAAAGCAAAGATGTGGTGTAAATAATGACCTAGAAAAATACAAAGTTATCACATAATGTTATTGTTATACATATTAGACAAAGAATGTATCCATCCTAAACAGAAGAGCCATTTACACAACAAAAAGTGTCATTGGACAGGAGGGATACTAAAAAGCCAACTCCATTAAGGACAAAAGAACCCATAGCATTAGCACAAGGGAATTATGTATGTGTGGCATTTTCTACAGGCATTTTTTAATAATAAGCAGAAATCCATCATATCTGTATCTTACTGTGCCTTCCATTCTCCGGGAAAACATAATGGATTATACCTTAAATATTCTATTTCTTTGTAATACACATCAATACAAAGCTCACAGCAGAGGTTTAGAGATATTTGCAGTGAGTTCCTGATACAAAACAATGAAAAAAATTTAATTATATTTTATCATTATAGTTAATATTAACAGTTAAAAATCCTTATTTATATTTTAAAATCAAAATAAAATATTTATTCAGTGTAGTCCCTTGTAATTGACGTTATTAAATTCAAATGACTTGGGTATATATTTGCACAGATGTGTCAAGGTTTTTGTTTTTGTTTTTTATTTACTTTGGTTTCCATCTAAAGTGTTTCATGTATTCTGGAGAGGACTCTGAAAAGCAACAGCACCCCCATATGCAAAGTTGGATATAAGGCAATTCAGTAGATGGAGATTGTGACCAAAATATAAAACATGGAAGGAAAGAATAAAAATGTACAGCTATAGAATGCATTCAAACTTAAATTGGTATCTTCTTAAACTGTTACAAGTTGTTTTGTGTAGGCCTCATGATAAGCACAAAGCCAAAATCTATAGTAGATGTACATAAGTTAAAGAAACCTAAGCATGCCACTAAAGAAAATCATCAAATCACAAAGGAAGAGAGCAAGGAGAAAAAGAAAGGAATACAGGAACTACAGAGCAGCCAGAAAGCAAATAACAAAATGGCAATAAGTACAAGGTAAATAATTACTTCAAAAATAAGTAGACTAATGTGTCCAATCAAAAGATAGATTGGTTAAGTTAAACAAGGCCCATCCGGGGCGCCTGGGTGGCTCAGTTCAGTTAAGCATCCGACTTTGGCTCAGGTCATGATCTCATGGTTTGTGAGTTTGAGCCCCACATCGGGCTCTGTGCTGACAGCTCAAAGACTGCAGCCTGCTTCAGATTCTGGGTCTCCCTCTCTCTCTGCTTTTTCCCTGCTTTCTCTCTCTCTCAAAAATAAATAAACATTTAAACATTTTTTTTAAAAAAAGACCCATGCATATGCTGCATACAAGAGACACACTTTAGATATAAGTACACACACACAGAAAGTGAAGAGATAGAAAAGGATATTCTATGCAAATGGAAACTAAAGAAAGCCAGAATAGTTGTGGCTACATTACACAAAACAGGTTTAAAGATAAAGACTATCATTGGACAAAAGGTCATTATATACTTACAAAGGATCAGCCTAACAAGAGGTTATAAAATTTGTAAATATTTTTCACCCATATAGGAGCACTTAAACATATAAAGCAAATATTAACACTTAAAAGGAGAAATTGAAAACACTACAAGAGTAGTAGGAGACTTTAATTTCACACTTTTATCAATGGATAGATCATTCATACAAGAAATCAATAAAGAAACAGTGACTTTAAGTGAAACATTAGATCACATGGACTTAGACATATAAAGAGCATTCTATTCAAAGGCAACAGAATACATGTTCTTCTCAAGCACACATGGAACGTCCCCCAGGATAGAGGATACGTCAGGCCAAAACAAATCCTAATAAATTTAATAAAAATTAAATTATATTGAGTATATTTTCTGACAACAATAAGATGAAACTAGAAATAAGTTACAAGTAAAAAAATTGGAAAATTCACAAATATGTGGAGATTAAAGATGCTACTAAACAACCAACTGGTCAAAGAAGAAACCAAAAAAGAAATAAAAAAAATGTCTTATGACAAGTGGAAACGAAAATAAAACACACCAAAACTAATGGTATGCAGCAAAAGGAGGTCTAGGAGGGAAGTTTATAGCAATTAATACCTACATTGGGAAACAATAAAGATCTCAAATAACAATCTAACTTATACCTCAAGTAACTAGTAAAAGAACAAAAGAAGCCTAAATTTCGTAGAAGTTTAAAAAAAAAGTAGATGAGAAAAAAATTAAATGGAAACTAAGACAATAAAATAGAGCAGTGAGAAAGAAAGACAATAAAAAAATAAAGAAGAGATTTTTTAAAGATAAAATTAACAAATCTTTACTAGACTCACTGAGACAGGAAAAAAAAGGTATTAAATGAAATCAGAAGTGAAAGATGAGGTGTTACAACTAATACCACAGGAATCAAAAGAAGATCATAACCATCTACTATAAACAATTATACATGAACAAAAGAACAGCCTAGAAGAAATGGATAATTCCAGGAAATGTACAACTTATCAAGAGTGAATCCTGACAAAAGCAGAAACTCTGAACAGATCAGTTACTAATATGATGATTAAATCAGCAATCAAAAACCTCCTCAAAATAAGTCTGGGACCAAATGGTGAATGAACCAACTGGTGAATTCTATCAAGTGTTTAAAGAATAATTAATACTAATTCTTCTCAAACTCTTTCAAAAAATAGAACAGAAGTGAACACCTAAACTCATTTTACAAAGCCAGCATTACCCTGATACCAAACCAGAGAAGGACACCAGAAAAAATAATTTACAGCTTTTCTTCCAAGATCAGAAACACAAGAATGATGACCATTCTTTCCACTTTTATTCAACACAGCAATGAAAATCCTAGACAGAACAATTAGACAAGAAAAATAAAAAGGTCTCCAAATGAAACAGAAATAAAATTGTCATTTGCAGATAACATGACATTATACTTAGGAAACCCTAAAGACTCCTCCAAAATACCACTCGAACTAATAAATATATTCAGTAAAGTAGCAGGATACAAAACTAATATCCAAAAATCTGTTGCACACACTAATAACAAGATATAAGAAAAAGAAAATTTTAAAAAATCCCATTTACAATTGCATCAAAAGGATAAAATAACTGACCAAAAATTTGACCAAGGAGGTAAAAGACCTATACACTGAAAACTATAACATCCTGATGGAAAAAACTGAGGAAAAATCATTGAAAAGATGTTCCACGATTATGGTTTGGAAATAATATTGTTTAAACGTCCATACTACCAAAGGCAATCTACAGATCCAATGCAATATCTATCAAAATTCCAAGGGATTGTATATTCCAGAAATAGATTATTTTAAAATTTATATGAAACCACAAAAGACCTCAAAGACAAAGCGGTCTTGAAAAAGAATAAAGCTGAAGGCATCAGACTTCTTGATTTCAAACTATATTACAAAGCTATAGTGATCAAAACAATATGGTATTGGCATAAAAACAGACACATAGATCAGTGGAACTGAATATAAGACCCAGAAATAAGCCCATGTATGTACAGTCAATTTATTTATAACAGAGGAGCTAGCAATATACAATGAGGATAGAATAGTCTCCTCAATAAATGGCATTGGAAAGACTGGATAGTCACATGCAAAAGAGTGAAGCTGGACCTCTCACACCGTAGATACAAAAAATCAACTCAAAATAGATTAGACCTGAACATAAGACCTAAGGCCTGAGACCATAAAACTCCTAGAAGAAAACATAGGCATTTTGCTCTTTGACATCAATCATGATTATACTTTGGATTTAGTACTAAAAGTAAAGGCAACAAAATGAAAACAAACCAACAAAAAACAGTTTGGACTACATCAAACTACAGAATTGCACAGCAAAGAAAACCATCAACAAAATGAAAAGACAATTTACTGAATGGGAGAAAATACTTTCAAATCACATATCTGATAAGGAGTTAATATCCAAAATATAAAAAGAACTCCTATATGTCAACAAATACAGTTTAAAAATGGTCAGGAGATCCGAAGAGATAATTTTCTGAAGAAAAACATATGCATGGTTAAAGAAGACATACTTTAGATAGCTAAAGTACATGGAAGGGTGTCCTACATCACTAATTGTCAGAGGAACCCCAATCAAAGTCACAATGAGATCACCTCAGACCTGTTATGAGGACTATTATAAAAAAGACATGAGACAGCAAGTGTTGAAAAAGTGGTGAAAAGGAAACCCCTATTTACTGTTGATGGGAAGGTAAGGGTGCAGCAGTTCTGGAAGAAATATACAGTTCACTCAAAAAATTAAAAGTAGAACTACCATATGACCCAGCAATTTCATTTCTGGGTATTTACCTGAAGGAAACAAAATTACTACCTCAAAAAGACATATGCACTTTGATGTTCATTGCAGCATTATTTACAATAACCAATGAAAACAACCTAAGGTTCTGCTGATGGATGAATAAGAAAGATGCTATATAAGTTACATATACAGAGAAATAGTATTTAGCCACAAAAAGGAAGGAGATCCTGTCATTTGCAACAACACAGATGGATCTTATAGCCAATTAAAGACATATATCTTTTAATCTCACTTAAATGTGAAATCTAAAAACAAAACAAACAGAAAACAAAACAAAACAACAACAACAAAAAAAAACCCAAACCCCAAACAAAAACAAAAACAAAAATCCCCAGAACTCATAGAAACAGAGAACAGAACAGATAGGTGCTTGCCAGAGTCAAGGTCAGTTGGGGAGTGGGTGGAAAAAAGATGAAGATGATCAAAAGTTACAAAGTCCCAAATATAAGATAAATAAATACTGGGGATGCAATTTACAACATGGTGACTATGGTTAACAATACTGTATTGTACATTTGAAAGTTTCTAAGAAAGTGGATCTTAAAAAGTTTTCATTAGAAGAAAAAAATTGTAACTATGTATGGTGATAGCTGTTAACTAAATTTATTAGGTAGTCTTTTGTAATTTCTACATATATCAAATCATTGTGTTATACACTTAAAACAAATTTAATGTTATTTAACTTATCTCAATTTAAAAATCTTTTAATTAGAGGTGTCTTGGTGGCTCAGTTTGTTAAGCCTCCAGCTCTTGATTTTAGCTCAGGTCATGAGCTCATGTTTCATGGGATCAAGCGCCATGTTGGACTCCAGACTGACACCATGGAGCCTGCTTGAGATTCTCTCTTTCCCTCTTTCTTTGCCCCTCTGCCACTTGCACATATGTTCTTTCTCTTCCTCTCAAAATAAATAAATAAACATAAAAAAAATCTTTTAATTAAAAAACCCAGGCAAAATGTATCATTAATTTACAGAGCTCAACAACACTAGAACTCAGGGAAATACAAACTAAAGTAACAATAAGGTACAATTTCATACTCATCATTTGGACAAAAATTGAAAGGTCTTATTATAGCAAGTGTTGTTGAAAAATAGAAACTGTCCTTCATAGCTGGTGGGAGTATGAGAAAAAAGAAAATGACTTAGATAATATTGATTCTTAAATTAATATCCACCATTGTTATTATCATAATTATATTAACTATTCAATATCAAAACACATATTCAGACTGTTATGTACCTAAACTGATGCTGAGCTTTTCATGTGTTATATTATTTTACTCATAAAAGTCCTATGGTGTAATTACTATTAGACAAAGCAAATTGAAGAGTAAAAAATGTATCTTTAATTTTTGCTCAATATTTATCAATAGTTATCCAAATACAACCAATGGGAAATAAACTCAAGTATATTTATATTTTCCATTAATAATTCTCACTGGTGACTATATTTATTAAATTTTCAAAATGCATATGCCTTGTAGCTAACAAAAATTTGAGTTTTTCTCATTAAAGGGAATTCTTCTAATAGAAAGTAAAGGCCATAACCAGGTGTAAGAAAATTAAGGAAGAAAAAAATTTCACAGATACATACAAACATAATAAAATTAGTAGATTAATCACTTATAAAACCAGTAGAGACGTTAAAGCACAAAGGAAGTAACATCAATTATTTTATAAAAATCCATCAAGTGATTAATAAAATAAAAGGATATAAAGTATGACATCATATAAATAAAACATAAAGGGGATAAAAATTTAGTGCTTTTAAATAGGTTCAAACCTAAGCAACCATCAACCTAATACAGACTGGTATATTCATGAGATGTTATATATAAACCTAATGGTAACCACAAAGCAAAAAATACAGGGGAAAAATCCAAGAATATCACTAAAGAAAGCCATCAAAACACAAGGGATGTGAGGAAGAGAAGAAAGGGACAGAGAACTACAAAACGATCAGAAAACAAGTGACAAAATGCCAATAAATACATACCTATCAATAATTACTTTGAATATAAGTGGACTAAATGCTCCAATCAAAAGACATCAGATGACAGAATTGATTTAAAAAAAAAAAAGAGCAAGACCCCTCCATATGCTGCCTACAAGAGACTCATTTCAGACCTAAAAACACACATATATTTGAAAGTGAAGGAATGGAAAAGCATTATCATACAAATGGAATGAGAAGAAAGCTCAAGTAGCAATACTTCTATCAGACAAAATAGACTTTAAAACAAAGACTACAATAAAGAATAACACTATATAATAACAAAGGGAACAATCCAGCAAGAAGAACAATTGTAAATATTTATGCACTCAACATGAAAGCACTTAAACACATAAAGCAATTACTAACAGACATAAAGGAAGAAACTCAAAGTAAAGCAATAATAGTAGGAAACTTTAGCACCCCTCTTACATCAAAGGATAAATCATCCATATGGAAAATCAACAAGAAAACAGGCTTTTCTTTTTTTAAGGAAAGAGTGACTTTGAATGACACATTGGACTTGATGGTTCTAATAAATATATTCAGAGCATTCCAGCCCAAAATAGCAGTATACATATTCTTCTCAAGAGCACATGGAACATTCTCCAGAACAAAAGATGTTAGGCCATCTTGTGTTAGACAAGTCACAACAAATTAAAAAAGATTGAAATTGAAAATTATATTTTCTGACTATAATGGTAGGAAACTAGAAATTAATGACAAGAAAAAAAATGAGGAAAAAACACAAACACATGGAGGTTAGATAACATGCTACTTTACAATAAATGGGTCAACCAAGAAATCAGAGGAAATCAAAAAATACATAGAAGCAAATAAAAAAGAAAAAATATAGTCCAAAATCTTTGGGATGCAGCAAATTTTTTCTGAGAGGAAAGCTATAGCAATCCAGGCCTACGTCTCTCTTCATAAAAAGAGAGATATGACTCAAACAAAATCAGAAATAAAAAAAGAAATAATAACAGATACCACTAAAAGCAAAGGTTTATAACAGAATATTTTGAAAAATTATATGCCAACAAATTGGAAAACCTAGAAGAAATGGATAAATTCCTAGAAACATATAACTTACCAAAAAATCAGGAAGAAATAGAAAACTTGAACAGATTGATTACCATTAATGAAGTTAAATCAGTAATAAAAAAACTCCCAACAAACAAAAGACCAGGACCAGATGGCTTCATGTGTAAATTCTACTAAACATTGAGAGAAGAGTTAATATCTATTCCCTCATACTATTCAGACAAAAACAAACCAACAAACAGAAGAGGAAATCTTCCAGTATCATTCTAAGAGGACATCATGACTCTGATGCCAAACCAAAGACATCACAAAAAAAGAGAACTACAGGTCAGTATCTCTGATGAACATAAATGAAAAATCCTCAACAAAATACTAGCATAACTGAATCCAACAATATAAAAAAAAAGTCATTTACCATGATCAAGGGGGAGTTATTCTCAGAATGCAAGGGTGTTTCAATATTTGCATATTTGCAAATCATGCAACATGATAGATCACATCAATAAGAGAAAAGATAAGAATCACATGACCATTTCAATAGATGCAGAAAATGCATTTGATAAAATACAGCATTCATGATAAAACTCTCAACAAAGAAGGTTTAGAAGGAAAATGTCTCAACATAATAAAGGCCATATATGACAAACCTAAGACTAACATTGTACCTATAGGTGAAAAACTGAGAGCCTTATCCTAAGATCAGGACTAGGCAAGGATGTCCACTCTCAGTATTTTATTTTTGTAGTTTCAAGTTTTTGTTTAAATTACAGTTGGTTAATATACAGTGTAATATTAGTTTTAAGTGTATAATTTCATGATTCACCACTTACATACAACACTCAGTGCCTAAACAAGTGCCCTCCTTATTATCTATCACTCATTTAACCCATTCCCCCCACCCACCTCCCCTCCTCAAACCCTCAGTTTGTTCTCTATAGTTAAGGGTTTGCCATTCCCACCACTTTTATTCAGCATAGTTCTGGAAATCCTAGCCACAGGAATAAGACAACAAAAATAAATAAAATGTATCCATATTGGTAAGAAAGAAGTAAAACTTTCACTATTCGCAGATGACACTATATACAGATGATATACAGAGATAATACTATATAGAGAAAACCCTAAATACCCCACCAAAAACTTGCAGAACTGATAAATGAGTTCAGTAAGGTCCAGGCTACAAAATCAATGTGGTTGCATTATTAGTGTACTAATCATGAAGTAGCATAAAGAGAAATTAAGAAAACAATCCCATTTATAACTGCATCAAAAATAACAAAATACTTAGGAATAAATTTAACCAAGGAGGTGAAAGACATTTACAGTGAAATCTATAAAGCACCAATTAAAGAAATTGAAGAGAACACAGAAATGGAAGGATAATCCATGCTCATGGATTGGAAGAATAAAACTATTAAAATGTCCATAGTACCCAAAGCAATCTACAGATTTATTGTGATACCTACCATAATACCCACAGCATTTTTCACAGAACTATAACAAATAATACTAGAAATTGTTTGGAACTGCAAAACATACCTAATAGGGAAAGGCAACCTGAGAAAGAAGAACAAAACTGGTATCACAATCCCAGATTTTAAGACATAGTCCAAAGCTATAGCAGTGAAACAGTATGACGCTGGCACAAAAATAGGCATACAGATAAACAGAACAGGAAATCTAGAAGTAAACTTATGGTTACTTGGTCAATTAGTCTTTAATAAGCAAGGCAAGAATATAGAATGTGAAAAACAGAGGTTCTTCCACAAATGGTGTTGGAAAAACTGGACAGCTACATCCAAAAGAATGAAACTGGACCATTTTCTTTTATCATACACAAAAATAAACTCAAAATGAATTAAAGATCTAAATGTGAGATCTGAAACCATAAAACTCCTAAAGGAGAAAATAGGCAGTAATTTCTCTGACATCGGCCATAAGAACATTCTTCCACAATGTCTCCTGAGGTAAGGGAAGCAAAAGCAAAAGCAACCTTTTGAGACTACATCAAAATAAAAAGCTTTTGCACAGGGAAGGAAACCATCAGCCACATTAAAAGATGGCCTACTGAATGGGAGATGTTTGCCAGTAACATATCTGATAAAGTGTTAATATCCAAAATATATAAAGAATTTATAAACTCAACACCCAAAAAACAAATAATTGAATTTAAAAATGGACAACATCTTTAAATGTGAAAAAAATGGACATGGACAGACACTTCTAGAAAAAAGTCATACAGGTGTCCAACAGACATGTGAAAGTTGCTTAACATCTCTAATCATCAGAGAAATGCAATAAAAACCACAATAAGGTATTACCTCATATCTGTCAGAATGACTAAAATCAGGAACACAAGAAACAAATGTTAATGAGGATAAATAGAAACAGGAATGCTCGTGTACTTTTTGTGGGAATGCAAACTGGTGCAGCCACTGTGGAAAAGAGTATGGAGGTTTCTCAAACATTAAATAGAACTATCCTATGATCTAGTGATCACACTACTGAGCATGTACCCCAAAATGAAATCTTCGAGTAGCTTAGACAGTGATTGTCCCATTCTTGATTTTTGGCTTAGGTCATGACCTCACGGGTCATTGTAGGGTTGAGCCCCCTGCTGGTCTCCACACTTGATGTGAAGCCTCCTTAAGATTCTCTCTCTCCCTCTCCCTCGGTCCCTCTCTAGGTTGAGGTCTCTCTCAAAAAACAAACAAAGAGAAATAGGGTCATTTGCAACAAAATGAATGGATCTAGAGGGTAGAGTGTTAAGTGAAATAAGTCAGAGACAGACAAATACCAGATGATCTCACTCATATGTGGAACTTAAGAAACAAATGAGCAGGGGCACCTGGTAGCTCAGTCAGTTGAGCACCGGACTCTTGATTTTGGCATAGGTCATAATCCCCGGGTCATGGGATTGAGCCCCATCTTGGGCTCTACACCTAGCTCAGAGCCTGCCTGAGATTCACTTTCTCTCTCCCTCTGTCCCTCTCCCCAACTTATGCGCACTCTCTCAAACAAAACAAAACAAAAACAAAAACAAAAAAACTCTTAGGGGCACTTAGGGGGCTCAGTTGGTTAAATGTCTGACTCTTGACATCCATTCAGTTCATGATCTCATGGTTCATGGGTTTGAGCTCTGCTCTGTCAGCTTGGAATCTGCTTAAGATCCTCTCTTACCCTCTCTTTCTCCCTCTGTCTCTATCCCTCCCCCACTCATACTTGTTCTTTCTCTCCCTCCCAAAATAAATATGTATGTTTTAAACCTCTTAGCTATAGCAAACAAACTGATGGTTATCAGAGGGGAGGTAGGTGCAGGGATAAATGAAATATGTGAAGTAAATTAAGTATACATTTACCATGATGAGCACTGAGGAATGTATAGAATTTTTGAATCACTACATTATATACCTGCCATTAATATAACACTATAGGTTTACTATACTGGAATTTAAAATATCCATAACAAAAATGTAAACCAGTCCATATTCTTGACTGTATTCTTTAAAAAATTTTAATGTTACATAAATACATATAATTATATGAATGGCATTTACAACGAAGGATTTCTTTTTTAAGGTAGAATCAATGTAGAAAGTAGTATATTTGCATATATGTAATAAATATTTGGTTTTATTTATTAATTCTGGAAGAGTCCTCTCAACATCAGAAATACATGGAAGGAGAATCAGTGAATTAGAGAGCTTCCCTGAAAATAAAATTGTTAGCATTACTTACAGAAACAAGGGGTTTATCTTATCAATTAGGAGTAGTCTGGGATATTTAACCCTGTACCTCTGCCATGAGGTTTTATATTATATACATGTCCTCAACTATCAAGTATGGTCCCTATACTGGTTTTCTGGTCACAAGACTCAGAAAACACTTTAGCTAGTTTAGAAAAAAAGAAAAAACTGAGGGATAAGTGTTTCTTATAGAGACAAAGAGTAACTGATTTATCAAAGTTAAAAAGGTTCAGGAAGGAGAGCATATCCAGTTTTCCACATAGTGGGAACTATTTTCCTTAGATACCATCACTGATGTAAATCAGCCTAAGAGCAAGATCTCAGGGAGAATCCAGTTGGCTGAATCTAAGTTTCTACCTTTTGATGGGTAAAATGTAGGACACACTGAATTACATAACTTCTAAAAGGCAATTTTACTAATGTGAATGTAAATAAAAGGTGATAGAGTACTATGCAGTCTAAGGAATCAAATGCTTACTATTATTTAGATGAGCTTATGCAGAGGGAAAGTATAGGTTTAACAAAACTGAATTAGTAACTTATATAGTAATCTAATTTGCAGTAGAGTAGAATCTGGCAAATCAAATTATGATTTCTTTTTTGTTTGTTTGTTTGTTTGTAAGTTGTGTTTGGAGAGTGAGAGCACAAATAAGTTGGGGAGGGGCAGAGAGAGAGAGAGAGAGAGAGAGAGAGAGAGAGAGAATCCCAAGGAGGCTCCACACTGTCAGCAAAGAGCCTAACATGAGGCTCAAAATCAGGAACCAGGAGATCATGACCTGAGTTGAAATTAAGAGTTGATGTTTAACTGACTGAGCCAGCCAGGTGCCCCCAATTATGATTTCTAAAGAATTTTCTGTATTTGTTTTGTATTTGAAATATATGCAAAGACATACATTGAGAACTTAATATCAAAGGGAGACAGTAAAGTGGAACATTTAGAAGCTGATAAAAAATAGAAGTTAGTGGTTTGCATTTTTTGAAAGCCAAAATTCATGTTTCTTGCAGTTGGCAAGACTCAAAAGAATTGCATTCTTCCTTGTTTAACTTTAGTCTATTATATTTCTCTGGTGTTAGCTCACTTTCAGCAGCTTTCCATCATTATGTCAGGGTAGTACTTCATAATATTTTTCACATTTTCTGCCTCATACATCAAACTATAGAATTTTATCCATAAGGCAGAGCTGTCATTCTGCAAAATTTTTAGCAATGTTCTCATTTTTATCTGACATCTAGAAATACCTAAAGTAATAAAAAATCATTTTTACCTCATATTTGCTTTGGTTTTCATTCTGTCCCTGTCAGTCTATATACAGTATAGCAAGGGAAGATTTATATAACATCATTTTGGGTGTTCTAGAATCAGACAAAGAATCCTCACCTTAGCTGTTTTTTTTCCTTACAAAATTTTATACAAAAGCATAAAACCTATACGTAAAATAATACTCTTCTTCTCTTAAAACTTTACTTTTTGCTATGAACACTTTTCATTAAGTACCGATTTTACTTATATATCTCTATATATATTATTTAACAACTACAGAGAAAGATAGACTTTATTTCCCCAGGAATGTCACTTTTCTGAGCAATTTAATGGAAACATTAGAAAATAGCATTTATGTTGCTTAGTATTGTGTCATAACAGTTTTTATCTATCTATTAAGATACTTAAGAAATATGATTTTACCCAACATCCAGGTTTCGATCCAAATGTGGAAATGCAAACTAAGCATTAAAATAGTTCCTTATTTCAAACAACGTATTTCCCAGAGTGGTATTATTGAAAACATAGATCCAATTCTCCATATGTTTAACTTCAAGGCATAAAATCTTAACATGAGAGAGATTAATGTCATGAAAAATGTAAAATATGACACAACCTCCTTAAAGATGACCATGTATTAATTTTTGTAGTTGCATTATGAGCATATTTTAATGATCTCCTAATTTGTGCCATAC
This sequence comes from Crocuta crocuta, assembly GCF_008692635.1. Classification (NCBI taxonomy): domain Eukaryota; kingdom Metazoa; phylum Chordata; class Mammalia; order Carnivora; family Hyaenidae; genus Crocuta; species Crocuta crocuta. The sequence continues at coordinate 7,278,750 of NW_027528818.1, forward strand.
ACTATGCAAATGAATTAACTCAATGGATCCTCAAATAAAACTGGCCATGATTAATCTTTTTATTTAATATGGAGGAAACTAAAGCTTAGAGAGGTTAACCAATTTGTGTAAGAGGTTAACCAGCTTGTTCAAATTCATTAAGCCAGTAGGTAGGAGAGCTGGCATTTGAAGCCCAGAGCTCAGACTTGAGCTGTCTCCTCTGCTGCTCTGTTTTACTGCTTCTCCCAAAGTGGCTTCATTGCACAAAATCTAAAGAACACCAGACTGAAAGTGTTACATTTTATCTTAGTCTATATTTTCATAGTCATGACTTCATAACAGAGACAAAAAAGGATGGTATAAATAATTTATTTTACTATTTCACTCAATAATCTCAGTTTTGACATAAAGATAAACTTTAGGGATGTCTGGGTGGCTCAGTCAGTTAAGAGTCCAACTCTTGATTTTAGCTCAGGTCATGATCTCATACCTAGTGGGTCCAGGCCCTACGTTGGGATCTGGGCTAACAATGAAGAGCCTGCTTGGCATCCTATTTCTTTCTCTCTCTCTGCCCCTCCCCCACGCATTCACTGTCTCTCTCAAAATAAATAAACTTAAAAAAAAATCTCTAAAACAGAATGAGCAAAATAATCCATCCATGCACAACATAAGAAAGGGAGGTGGATCCTTCCCACCAGTCTTTGTACCTTCAAGGACTAGTTGTATGTTTTGGGAAAAGAGTGGAGGCAGAATGATTCCACAGTTTGGGAAATGATACATGCTCTCTTCTTCTAACATACATTCCCGTATTGATAAGAGAGAGAACCTTGCAGTCAGCTTAACTGTAGTTATTGCAGTGTTTTCCTAACTTATCTGAAATAAATAAGCAAGTACTGATAGTTTGGGAAAGGTTAATGAAGACCAAGTAAGAAGTATAATTTTTGTGATATTCTGTATAAAGTTTGTTTTGAATGTCATAGCTAAAGGAAATTAGTATGGAAGTGGTTTTGAACAAAAAACCAGTTGGAGTGATTAGATTTTAGCAAGGATTGCTGGAGAGTGTGATTATTTCTTTTTCTTAAAATTTGTAATGTTTATTTGAGAAAGACAGACCACAAATGGGGAACAGGCAGGGGGTGGGGGGGTGGGGAGGGAGGAAGAATCTGGAGCAGGCTCCAGGCTCTGAGCTGTCAGCACAGAGCCCGATGGGGGACTTGAATCCATGAATCATGAGATCATAACCTGAGCTGAACTGCAACACTTAACTGAATGAGCCACCAGGTGCCCCCTGATTATTTCTGATTAAAAATATAATTGAGTCATAGAATTAGCAAGAGTACATGCATGATAAACCTGTAAAGATGAGTTTTTCTGTTGTTTCCCATGGGTTTTTTTTGCCTATAAAACTAAAAGAAGAGACAAAAATAGTTTGTAATAGTTTCTTCTACTAAATCTTCTGATTACTATACTTTTAAAAATTCATGACACCAAGTTATTTGGCCTTAAGTAGTCTCAATACATAGCTTATCTACACTCCTAGCCTGAGGTTTTTTTTTTTCTTTAAGTTTTTCAATGTTTGTTTATTTTTGAGAGAGAGACAGAGCATGAGCAGGGGAGGAGCAAAGCGAGAGGGAGATGTAAAATCCAAGGCAGGTTCCAGACTCTAAGCTGTCAGCACAGAGCCTGACACAAGGCTTTAACCCACCAACTGAGAGATTATGAACTGAGCTGAAGTGGGACACTTAACTGACTGTGCCATCCAGGCGCCCCATAGGATGAGTTTTTTTTAAGTTTTCACTATAAAGATATAAAGGAAGAAACACTTTATTTTTAATAATGATAATATTAAATAGCTTTCATTTTTGAACAATTTTTAATCACAGCTTTTGTAATAACTACATTTGCCTCAAGATTAATTTTAAAAAGCATATGATACACACAAAAATTATTTTTTCTTTAAATAATGATTGGATTTTAAATATATCAGCATTTTTGTAATTGAGATAACTTGCCACCAGGTGGAAGTAATGTTTCCATTACCAAATTAAGACACTGTTGGCTCTAGCAGCAAATTAACACAACAATAAATTTTGTATTTATTTATCAAAATATAATTCCTTATTTATATTATAGCCAATACATTAGCAACAAATAGATACTTTCTTGAAGTTTGATACCTTTGGCTCTGGTTTTAAAGGTAAAAAGGGAAATGATCCTTTACTAAATTCAACTGGAGTTTCAAATATTCATTACATAATTTCATTGATAATCATAAAAACTGGATGCCAAAGGAAGTATTTCATTTTTGTTATTTTACCACTGAACAAACTGAGCTTAGATTTCTCCTACAATGATGGCTTTGAGAGATGGAGCTAACAAAAGATCTGCCCCCCCCCCTTTTTTTTTTTTTGGTTTCTCAACTTTATCTTATCTTGGAATACCAATTCTAGGTGAGAGTTCAATACAAATCTCCATTTTCAAATTTCAGGTTCTTTAATAATCACCCAATCATGGCTGTCTGGGAACATCATCACTTCCTGATTTTATTCAGTTGTTACTGGAAATCTTTGCAGCAGTCAAGAAAAATGGTGTGTATTCTTCATACTGTGTTCAGTCTGTATTCTCTCTTAGTTACTACTTGTCTGACCTTGTCCAATGATGCCTTCTCCTCAAATTCATGAACATTTTGTGTTTTCCTGGCCTAGTATCCTGATTCCTAAAAATTAAGAGCTGGTGATATTTCACTGCAAAATTACTGACATTTGAGATCTTGAGTCACATTCCAGTATCTGCTACCTAATAGCTATTATTTCATCTCTTTGAGCTTCCAATTTTTTAAAGTAAAATCTGAGTTTGATCTGAATAATAATGCTCCTTTAATATTCTATGATTATAGTTCTAAGTGGCTATCTCGTAACACTTGTTAATAAGATTTGGGGGGGAGGGTTGACAATAATACGAGTTTTATAATATGTTTATGATCAATTTGTCCTGACGTGTTTCTATTTTAATGGAATGCTTTAGCTATTTTATCAGTGTTATGTTTCTCACCCTTAAAACTTCTCAATGTATTGAAATAAGTTTTCATGTCAGTGGACCTGACCAACATTAAATAAAAAGATTTATGCATTTCAAATTGAAGTGGGTTTATTTTAGGAAGGGGGCAGCACTTTCCAGCCTGCATGTCAGCAATTACAGGGAACAAAAGTACTTGATCCACCTACTTGTTGGCAAAACAAGAAGGTTAGATAAAGATCTCCCCCGTTAAATGATAGTAAGTTGGAACTACATTTTTTAAATATGCCTCCCCTTCCCCCACCCCCACACATACAAAATAGAAAAGCAGAGACAAAATATGTTTGTAAAAACAACTTTCTCGAATAAAAATATAAAAATATTGTGAGTTATATGCTCGGTGTTATCAAATATATTGTGAAAGGTTTTCAATTGAAAATGGAACTGGAGGATATGAAATACTCTCACATATGTGTCTTCAGAACAACAGAACTTCATACCTGAGGGTGTACTTTCCATTAAATACCTGATTTACAGAAGATGGAGACTTCTCTCCTGACCAATGAGCATCCACCAAGAATTTCTCCCTGTCCTTAAGCCAGTAAACTTACTATTCTGGCCAAGATCCCCTCACTCTTGAACTCCTTGCACATAAATACAGCACATCCCAAGCCCTCAGTGGGCTTGCCTACAGCTTGCTGCGGCACACAGTTCTCGAATTGTAGCCCTCTGCTATTCCTGAACAAACTCACGTTTCTAGTCATTTGAGCTGGAGTCTGTTTACCTCCTTATGTAGAATGACAATACCAAAGAAGTATGGCCTCTAAGAAACAAGAGTTTGGACCCATCACAGAAAATCAAAATTGGGATGAAGACAAAAATGCAAAGTTAATTGTCTGACAAAAATAATGCTTGGAAATTAGTGGCAAAGATTATACTTGACATTTTTGGAAATGTGAATCAGTGATTTGCAGCATACGGTTGAAAGACTTACCAAGAAAACAGTGGGAGATTAGGACTGATTCTAATGAAAGAATGGATAGGAGCACTCAAGACCAGAGAATGGTAATCTAGTCTAAAGTAGTTGCTGAAGGAATAGGAGCAATATAATTGATATTATAGGAAACGACATAACGCAACACAAACTTGTCAATCCAAAAACTCTTGAACTTTTTTTTTGTAAACCAAATTTACAAATTACATTCTGATATTAGAGAAGGATTGATGTATTTATTGAATAAACTAAGAAAATGATTAGAATTCAAAATATTTTACCACCAACATAACCGTAAAATTTAGGACAAAATATAATCTGTTTAGTAACACAGGAAAAAACTACAAAGAATTGTCCCAACATTGAACTAAACATTGTGTTTGTGAGGGCAGACGCATTTATTCTTTGTGTAAACCTTTAAGAAAAAGAGATACATAAAATAGGACACAAATAGTTATATTATCAAAAACTGAATCCATAATAGGAACTTAACCGTGAGTCCTCATGTGATGCATCAAAGTTTAAAATGGTAAAACATTTAGGAGCACAAAGACAAACCCAGAGAAACAAAATCATAAACACTTTTCTTCAGTCTGCCACATTAAGTAGATAAAAATGAGTGAGAAATTCAGTAGTATAATTATTAAATACATATGTAATTTATATACAAAATAGCATACTTTACACAGAATATATGTAACTTTAAAAACACGTCTCTAAAATTGCTTATAAAAATAATAAAAAGTTGAATAAATTGAGGTGCTCAATATTACTGGATACAAAAGCTGACTATTATAAAGACAATAATTTTTCCTGCATAATTTATAGGTTTTAATCATAGCATAATAGAAACCACAGGGAGTTTTTTTTAAGAAAACATAAAAATTATGGTCTTGTGGTCCATTTTGATGAATCAAAAGAGGAAAATAACTAACAATATTAAAAATAAAAATGAATAAGAAGGCGCTTATACTGTCAGCTCCTAAACAAGATTATAAACTATAGTAATTAAAAATGTGAAACCAGCACAAGAAATGATAGTTCAATGTGGCAGAACAGATAGCTGTGAAAAGGAGTCTATATACAAACTGACCATGCATTAAAAGCCTGCACATATGCCGATATATAACTGTCAGCTGTTCAAGATATTATGTGGTGAAAAAAAAGGTACCTGGGAGTTAAAAAAAATCAAGTGAACTGTTCATCTCAGCATATGCTAAGATAAATTCCAGTGAGCTAAAGGTGAAATGTGAAAGAGAGACCATGAAATACTGAGGAAAGATAACATAATATATAACTGATCATAGAAAAATAAAGATCTTTCAAAATATGATAGCAGGGAAAAAACACAAAGGAAAATATTGATAATTTTGTTAAAATATACATATTTAAAATTATATTGAAACAATTTATTAATATTTACTGAGAGTTTGTGAGAGAAAATTAGAACTGATTGTAATGAAAGAGTGTGAGCCATGAGAAAGAGAATGATAATTCAATCTCACATTGCAATTGTTGAAGGGCAACAACCAATTTAAAAGGAGTGGAGCATTTCTTTTCTTAACCTTTATTTTTAAGAGAGAGAGAGAGAATTAGCAGGGGAGGGGCAGAGAGAGGGAAACAGAGAATCTGAAGCAGGATCCAGGCTCTGAGCTGTCAGCACAGAGCCTGATGTGGGGCTCAGATTCACAAACCGTGAGATCATGAGTTGAGCTGAAGTCATGACCTGAGCCTATGTTGGATGCTTAACTGACTGAACCACCCAGGCGCCCCCAGGAGTTGGAACTTTTCTAAGAGTTTTACATTTGTAACATATCTAATTAATCCTCATGATAACTCAGTGAAATGAGGGCTATTACTGTCCCAGTTTTATGGATAGAGAAACTAAGGAGCAGAGAGTTTAAGGAATTTACACGGGGAAACACAGCTAATAAGGGCCAGAGCCAGAATTAGTCATTCATTGCCACATTAGATAGATAAAAATGAGTAAGAAATTCCATAGTATAATTATTAAATGAATCCAATCGATCTGATTCCATAGCACATTGTTTTAACTAGTATTTCATTAACTTACAATCAAAATGAGAAAGGAAGAAAAAATATTTGTTACTAGTATATATCTACTTAAATATATATTTATATATTGATATATATTTATTTATATACACACAGTTGTTAAATACATATAAAAGAAATGTCATTCAAAAAAAGGAAAATATAGAGGTGCCTGGTTGGCTCAGTTGGTTGAGCATCCAACTCTTGATTTCAGGTCACATCATGATCCCAGGGTCATGAGAACGAGCCCTGTGTTGGGCTCTGTGCTGAGCATGGAGTCTGCTTAACATTCTCTTTCTCTCTCTCATTTTCTTCCCCTCTCCCCTGCTCATGCTCTCTAAAATAAAATTTAAAAATTAAAAAAACCCAGAATATAGAAACTTAAAATCAGATATAAATGTTTAAAATTATCGATGTAGTCTATGTAAGACTGGTATTATGTATAGGGGTGTCACATTTTTGTTTCTTTTCTAGAAAGTGATTCGACTATATGAATCAGGAACTCTAAAAAACTTAGATTTGGCCTTTGGCCTTGGATTTCAAATCTCAGGAGTGTCCTAAGAAAATACTTAGTGAAGCAGAATGTAAAACACTGCGTGATTTTTCACACTGATATTTCAGAAACAAGTATATGTATTATAGTGGTATAATACATAATACCATTATATATTATATAATTACATATACCAAATAATATAGTAGCTGCTTTGACAGTCTAGAGCCTGTGTTTCAGAAGTCTTTCTCTCCCTCTGTCTCTGACCCTCCCCCACATATGCATGCACCTTCCCCCTCCCTCACAAAATAAATAAACTAAAAAAACCAAGATAAAGAATAGAATAAATATACTGACTCATATTTAAAAATTTGCCATAAAACTCACCGTGGCCTACAGTGTAGTAGGAGAAAAAAAGTTTACACAGAGAATAGGCATCTACTTTAAGGCTCAGGTAATTTCACCATTTTATCTTGGTAATTCTTAAATCCCTAGCTACTAACAAACTATCTTACAGATTCAAATTCAAACATGAAATAAAATGGCTAAATGAATGAATACAAAACTATGTAACCTTGCATATATTAACATATCCTAAGTATGTATCCATATGTTTGCTCATTTATTAAACAATATGGACTTCTCCACTCTTACAGTTTGGAGTAGCATGTTTGTGTTTTTGTCTTTTTGAGCAGCATTTTATTTCCTACTCTTTACATTAAAAACATATTAATATCCTAAAAATACACCCTGTTTCTCTGCTGAATCCTTTTTTAATTGCCGTATGCCCTTTTTCAAAGGTTTGTAGGCTTGAGTTTATTGTCAGAATTCTCTGTCAAGTATTAGAATTGCAAATAGGGCACACTTGCTTTGTATTAAAAGAACAAGAGCTGCCAGTGTCTGAAAAGTTAATTAGACAAAACAGACAATTAATTACATCTTATTAACGTGTAAAAGACCTGTGACAAATTGCACTAATTGCATGCTCTTATACATCTGAAGAGGTCAGGCTACTTTAGAAGTATGTTGTTAATGGAAGACAAATGTATCTTTATGCTCTTGATAAGAATATTATAAAGTGCATTATTTATGACTCCATTGAATACTTAATAATTTTAAGCTTTAAATTAAACTGCTCATTAAACAGGAGAGCTAGTACCAAGTTCTTAAAATAGGCCATAAAAGCTGGCTGCACTGTAAGATAAATTTGAAGGTCTTGAATTTCCTCAGAATGTGTTGGTACCCTCATTTTTAAGTGACTGAGCCCTAGAGATGTTAAACTTATCTTAATGTGCCCTTAGTAAAGAGGAGAAAACTTCCATTAACAGTATTCACCCCAAAGAAATATAGCATTCATTTAAAAAGCTCTCAGTTGCTTGAATTCAAGAATATTCAGTTGACTGCTCTCATTAGCTCTCAAGCTTTATTTCCAAACAAAAAACATTAAATGGACAAAAAAAAAAGTCACGGGTGTACCTCATTTGCAGGGGTCTAAGGGGATTTTAGGAGGTGGGCATGATTAAAGGCAAAGGAACAGTAGTAAAGAAATACATTAGAAAAATGGCCAAAACACCGAATAGAGGCTTAGAGAGAAAAAGTAGATGGAAACAATTTAAAATGAGGAATGAGTCAGAGTGGCTCTTGCAGGCAAATACTTAATTACACAAAGGCTCTTTAGTTTCTTTCATTGAGTACCTGTCAAGGGGAGGGAACACTAGCTCTTCTGGAGGAAATTGTTTCTAGTTCAGTTAACAAAACCGGATGCCCATTCAGGTCTCTCAGAGGGGCTTTACAAATAATTTAGATTATTTTTCTTCTGTTTGCCAGGACCAGCGGCCTTATGAAATGAACCTGTCTGTCACCACCCTTTAAGTGCTTATGGCTGGTGAGCTCAGTTCATCAAAGCAGTGTGCTAGTGAAACCACCTTGCCGAGCTCGGTCTCTCAGGAGTCTGGAAACTGCACAGAGGCTTGTAACTAAAGGAAGAGGTCAAGGGCAAAGGACAAACTCAAGTGCTCTGCTCTTCATATTCACATCCAACAGCTTTATGCTGTTTCAAAGGGCAAGCACATCAGAGCTCTCATCCCTGTGTAAACAAACTCTCTGATGATTGAAATATCTAAACATTAACAATTATTTCAGTTGGTCCACAGAATTCATACTTTTGCTTTTCCCTATCTCTTTTCCTACCTGTTGTCTACAGATTAAACTAGTACGTCAAATGACAAAGATTTATAAAGGGCCTACATTAAAGTACTTTTTAAGCTAATGCACGTAAAAAGGCCTGTTATTATAGGTGCTTAATAAAAGTTGAACCTAAAACTGAACTGTGGGAAAGGCAATTACAGAAAATTTAACCCTAAGATATTAGCACAGTTTGGTGAGATTTATTAAAGAATAAAGTAGAAGATGACCTTGAGAGTAGAAAGATAAGTCTTAAAAAGAGACTATAACACATGCATGCTCATGACCATGCCAATATTTCAGTGGAAGAACTAGTGAATCACCAAGAAATCCATCATTATAAGAACATAGATAAAGTTTGTTGTCGAAATGTGGGGAGAATAATGTTATATGTGAGTTAATCATCATGTTTGAGAAATTCTTGGTGTATTTTCCATACTAAGCAGTTGATAATGGTCATTTTTTCAATGTGACCATCTGTTCACACATTCATAGTTTACAAACTTTCTTTCTAGTGAAAATCTGCCATTATTACTAATTAATTTGTCAGCGTATTGTTTTCAGGTAATCAGTTAAGTTTCAGAGAGACTAAAGGTATACATTTTTTAAAGAAAAAAAATCACATATAAAGTGCAGAAAATTTTGATATGAGAAAATATGAAAAGGATGTTGTTTATTTAAGTCACACTCATTACCTTTTTCTAAAGATAGGGAAGCTGAAATCACTTAAAAAAACACTTCCACCAAACTCATCCTACCCCAAACACAAAAAATAAGCACTAGATGAATGTGGTGCACTGTGGATAAATGTAATGCAGTGGGCAGAATCCAAAGATGTCCCTCAATATCTTCAAGTCAAAGGGATTTTCACATTGACTTTAAAGGAGCAAACCACCATGGTTTGCAGAGAATGACAGACAATTCCAGTTGCTGAGAAAGACCCTCAATTAACAAGAAAGTAATAAACTTAGTCCTGTAATCATAAGAAATCGTATTCTGCCAACCTGAATGAACATAGAAGGGGACCTCAAGCTTCCTAGAAAATTGCAGCTATGACCAAACCTTGATTTCAGCCTCATGACCCAAAGCATAGACTGTATCCAGGTTTTTGACTGAAGAAATTGGGAGATCATAAATGGGTACCTTTGTTTTGATCTCCATTTTTATCACTTGCAGTTGAATAGGCTCTAATCAGCTCCTCAAGGGAATGAAAACCCTTGGCTCAAACATATATTTTTTTGTTTGTTTATTTATTTTGAGAGAGAGAGAGCAAGAGAGGGGACAGGCAGAGAGAGAGGGAGATAGAGAATCCCAAGCAAGCTTACTGTCAGCGCAAAGCTAGAGGTGGGGCTCAAACTCACAAACCTGAGACAAAACCAAGAGTCGAATGTTTAACCAACTGAGCTACCAGGCACCTTGGTGTTTTCTTTTTTTAAGGTAAAATTCACAAATATAAAATTAACCATTTTGAAATGTACAATTTAGTGGCATTTGGTTTATTTACAATATTATGAAACTAGTACCTCTCTTTAGTTCTCTAAATGGGTATTATTCTCTAAATGGGTAGTAGCTTTGTGGTAACCTGTTAAACAGTAATAGAAAACATGGATTTTGAGGCCCAATATACACTGCAGAAGGAATGATGAATTAAGTCAAAGAACTAAAGGGCACTGGAGGTGGCATAAATTAACGTAAATATAAAACTTTTTGAGTTTATTTATTTTTGAGAGAAAGAAAGAGCACCTGCACAAGTGGGGGAAGGACAGAGAGAGAGAATCCCCAACAGGTTCTGCACCTTCAGCATGGAGGCTGATGGGGGTCGAGCTCACTATCCATGAGATCATGACCTGAGCTGAAAGCAAGAGTTGGGCACTTAACCGATTGAGCCACCTAGGTGCCCCAAAACTTAAAAAAAATATATATTTAATTGCTATAGAACTATCTAAAACAAAAGGAATAACAATTTAGTGTGAATTGATGGCATTTATAAAGGTAAAATATATGGCAACAATATTACAAAAAAGAGAGGGAGGAATAGGGAATATATCATAGAAGGTCCCTACGGTATACATAAGTATCAGTTTTCTAGATATGTGTAAGATGTTATCAGCTAACTTATTGCTCTAATTAAAAAAAAACCCACATATATTATACATTCTAAGGCAAAAACTATTTTTTACAAAATATATGAATAACAATAATGGACAAAATAAAATCATAAAAACACATCAATCCAAAGAAGGGCAGAAAGGGGGTAAGGGATAAAAGATGAAACAAATAGAAAATTTCTGGGAAGATGGAAATTTTATTATAGTCATATCAATCACTACATTAAATATAAGTACTCTGAACACACCAAATAAAAGAGACACCCTGGGGTACCTGGGTAGCTCAGTCGGTTAAGTGTCTGACTTCAGCTCGGGTCATGATCTCACAGTTTATGAGTTTGAGCCCTGCATCGGGCTCTGTGCTGACAGCTCAGAGCCTGGAGCCTGCTTCAGATTCTGTGTCTCCTTCTCTCTCTCTCTCTCTCTTTCTCTCTCTCTCTCTCCCCCCTCCCTCTCCTTCTCCCTCTCTCTCTCTCTCTGGTCCTTCCCCACCTCTTCTCTCTCTCTGTCTCTCGAAAATAAACATTAAAAAAAAAGAGAGACAGAGATCAAGCTAGATACTTACTCCAAGTAACCTATTTTAAATTGAATTGAAAGAGTTTTTACAAAAAATCTAATGCAAATATAATCAAAAGGAATTTAGATAGACGATATTAATATCATAAAAAGTAAACTTCACCACAAGGAATATTATCAGAATAAAGAGGGGCATTACATAATGATAAAGGGGTCAATTAATCAGGAAGACATAAAAGTCCTCAAAGTTTACATACATGAGAGAGCTTTAAAATATATAAAGGAAATAAAACTGAGATGAGAAACAGACAAATCCATAATTATATTTAATTTCAACTATTTTCAGTGATCAACTGAACAAGTATGTGAAATATTACCACATTTATTAGCAGAGCTAATTGATATGTAGGGAACAGTCTACCTCAGACAATAGAATAGTCATTTTAACTGCACATAAAATGCAAGTTAAGTAGACCAGAAAACAAACCACAACATATTAAGAAAAATTAAAATGCAAAGTATGTCTTCTGATCATAGTGGAAATAATCTAAAAATTAATTGGAGAAAGATATTTTGTAAATCCCCAAATATTTGGAAATTACACATACTTTAAAAGATCCCATGGTTCCTATCATAGGTCACAAAATGAAAAACTATTTTTATTGAATGAAAATGAAATATATAAAATTTATGATATATAGCTAAAATTGTGCTTAGAGGACAATTTACAAATTAAAATATTACACTGAAAATGAAGTATCAAATTAATGATCTAAGCTTCGATTTTAAGGGAGTAGAAAAAAGTAATGCAAATTAGATCCAAGACATGCATAAAGAAATAATGAATCAATGAATAAGGGAAGAAATCAATAGAATTGAGAACAGAAAACTAATAGAAAAAATTTCTTAATGGATTGTTCTTTGAAAAAAAAAACCCAAATTATTGATAAACCCCTATCTAGGAAGGTCCAAAAGTTAATTTTATCCTAGTGCATTTCAATCGGAATCTATTGAAAAATTGCAAGCAGGAGAATGAATAGGTTAGATTTGCATTTTAAAAAAGAGTTTTCTGACTTCTCTGGGCAAAATAAATTGGATATAGTTTAGAGTTGAAACCTGGAGATTAGTAAAGGGAGCATTACCACTGTCCAGAAATACAGTGATGCATCATACATACTAGTGGAGTGTCATCAGAGCTCTAGAGATGTGAACACATTTGAAACAAAGTTTGTAGTCAAAATTAAAGGACTTGGTCAGATATTAGATGTGGAGAGAGAGAAAGAGGCTTGAGCAACTGAATTACTGAGTTGGAGAAGACTGAGAAATGACACGTATTTAATTAATCTTGCCTGATGTATAGCCAAAATGGTAGAAGAGGCATCAGGAAAGAAGACTTGGAGAAAAATCCAGAGACTCTGGAAAAGACACAGGACAGCCTATAGGTACAGAAGCCAAAAGAGAAAAGTGTTTCAAGAATCATGAAGTCGTCAACTATGTCACACAGCATTAGGAGACATATTTAGAAGGGGATATATCACAAGTAGGTCATGAATAAACTTGGCCATCGTATTTTCTCTGAAGTGCTAGGAGCAGAAGCCAGAATGCAATGTGTTAAAGAATAAACATATTATAAAAATAGGATATAATATGAGTATACATAAATTCTTTTGAGAGTCTAGGAACAAATAAATAAGGAAGTAGTGTGGTGGCGCAAGGAAAGGGTAAAAGGAGAGCATTTTAAAATGAGAGACACTGAAAGGCATGTTTGTAAAAATGGAATGGATACTGAAGGAGAAGAAATAGAAAAAGAAATTATGGAAATAAGCAGTAAGATTAAAATGTCTTTCATAGACCTAAAAAGCATAGAAACAAATCCCGTGTAAGACTCTCTTAGATCAATAGGTTCTTAGTAATGAAGTGTACATCTTTTTAGGTCAGAGGGGAAAAAACCACCTTCTGAGGACCCTGTCTCTGAATGGTTTAACTTCAGGTTTTCCCAGCCTGTAAACCTGTGCTATGCTCTACTTGCAGGAATTGGTGGGGAAGCTATGGTTAAAGGTAACTCTAACCCTCTAAATTTCTTGCTGTTCGACTCCTATCTCAAGAAATATTGTTTTAGGTAGTATGTTCTTATGACGGTCACCAATGGTTAGAAGGATTCAAAATGCAAATAGATACAGTCATACCATTGTACCCAAGACAAATACAGTCTTTTTTCTTTTTTTTTTAATTATTTAAATTTTAGTCAGCACACAGTGCAATATTGGTTTCAGGAGTAAAACAGTGATTCATCACTTACATACAACATCCTGTGTTCATCACAATAACTGCTCTCCTCAGTACCTATCACCCATCTAGCCCATCCCCCACCAACCTCCCTCTGTCAACCCATAGTTTGTCCTCTATCATTCAAAGTTTCTTGTGGTTTGTTTCCCCCTCTCTTCTTTTCCCTCCTTTCCATATGTTCATCTGCTTTGTTTCTTAAATTCCACATAGGAGTGAAATCATATGGTATTTGTCTTTCTCTGATTGACTTATTTCGCTTAGCATAATATATTCTTGTTCCATCCATGTCATCGCAAATGTCAACATTTCATTCTTTTGATGGCTGAATAATATTCCATTGTATATCTATACTACATCTTCTTTATCCATTCATCAAATATGGTTTCCATTAGCCCTAAGCAAGAGATGAGGACTCTCAAAGGGAGGAATGAATTACAAATGCTTTAGGAAACCCATCTCAGATATTCTAGGACAGTCTTTGGATTAGTAAATCTTAGTTTCTCAATGAGCACTGGCATTCCTATCATAAGAAAAAGTTCAATCAAAAGTTATTTATTATGTTTGAGGCAAATTCTATCATGATTCTGGATAGTCCTTTTATTTTTCCTATACCAGTGATTCTCAAACTTTTTAGCCTCAAAACAATTTATGCTCTTAAAAGCTATTAAGGACCCCAAACCCCAAAGAACTCACATTTATGTGGGTTGTAGGTATTAATACCTACTATAATATACAGTGATAAAAAACTTTAAAATACTTATTTACTAACTTTGAAATAATAAACCCATGATAACTTAATGTAATAATGTTATAAAAATAACACTATTTTCCTTAGCAAAAATATAAGTGAGAAGAGTTGCAGTGTTTTGTTTATGTCAAATCCATTTAATGACTGGCTTAAAGGAAGAAATCTGGATTCCCAAAACTGCTTCTGCATTCAAACTGTTGAATATACTGTTTTGGTTAAAGTATATGAAGGAAATTTGGGCTTACACAGATATGCAGTTGCAAATGGGGAGAGTATTTTAACAGATTTTTCAGATAATTATGAATATTCTTTGGCGGCAAGTCATAGTTTCTTAAAGATTAGCTGCAATTTGAAATACGAAACCCATCAGTGAATATTTGTACTCTGTTAACACTAATATCCATTCATTGGTTATTTATTTTGAATGTATCATTTACCCATTTGTGACTTTGTAATATTTTGAATTCCTCATTTGGAAAACTGATTCCTTATCCTATGAATATATTCCTATTGTTGATACATTACTTTATGCAATAATAAAAAACTACATTTGTTATTGTCATCAATCTCATCAGAAAATCTTTAATTAAATATTAGGAAATTATCAAGTGCCTGTGGCAGATATAAGATTTTCAAAATTCTAACTTCTTTTCTTTTGTTTTAAAATTTTTTTAATGTTTATTTACTTTTGAGACATAGAGAGAGGGAGAGAGAGACAGAGGCATGAGCAGAGGAGGGACAGAGACAGGGAGACACAGAATCTGAGGCAGGCTCCAGGCTCTGAGCTGTCAGCCCAGATCCTGACACAGTTCTCAAACTCATGGACCCCGAGATCATAACCTGAGCTGAAGTCAACCAACTGAACCACCCAGGAGCCTCTCAAAATTTTAAAAATCAACTGAAAGCTCAGATTCTATCACTGGTAACAAACATTGCCAAATATTTTCTTTAAAGTATAGGTGCATTGAATTTATCAAGAAAATATTTGTCAAATACCAGTGTCTATATCATCATTAGTTTGGGAGTCATTCAATTAAATAAAAATGGCACTCCATGAAGAAAAAAAGTGGTATGTTTGCCTAATTATTCATAATCATCCAAGTGCTTTTCTTGGGGCACCTAGGTGGTTCAGTCAGTTGAGCATCCAAGTTCAGCTCAGGTCATGATCTCACAGTGCTTGAATTTGAACCCCACATCAGGCTCTCTGCTGACAGCTCAGAGCCTGGAGCCTGCTTCAGATTCTGTGTCTACCTCTTTCACTCTCTGCCCCTTCCCTGATTGTTCATTCTCTCTCTCTCTCTCTCTCTCTCTCCACCTCTCTCTCTCTTTCTCAAATAAACAAATATGAAAAATATAAAACTCTCTATCCATAGTTTTTCACATTTGAATATTGATGTGTATCTCCTTGGGTTCAGCATGTTTGGAACTCTCTCTCTCTCTGAACCTAGATACCTATTTCTTTTCCTTAGTTAGTGAATTTTTCAGCTATTGTTCTACAAATAAATTTTCTCCTTTCTTTCTCTTCCCCTTCTGGGACAATGCAGTGGAAATATTTGTCCACTTGATATTGTCCAAGAGATTACTTAACCTATACTCATTTTTTTAAATCCTTTTTTTTCTTTTTTCTGTTTAGCTTAGGTGCTTTCTGCTACCATGTCTTTCAGATCACTGATCTGATCTGCATCTAATAATCTGTTGATTTTTTCTAGTGTACTTTTCATTTTAACTATTGAATTCTCCAATTCTGATTGGTTCTTTTTTATATTTTCTATATTGTTTTTAAATAATTATGTACAAACACTGAGGCTACCAGCTGATTTTTCGATAGAAACTTTGCAGACCAGAAGGGAATGGCATAATATATTCAATGTGATGATAGGAAAAAAAAAAAAAACCCCACAACCAAGAATATTCTACCCAGCNCAGACAGATAAAAGTTAAAGGAGTTCATCACCACTAAATTGGCCTTATAAGAAATACTAAAGGAACTTCTTTAAATGGAAAAAGAGACCATAATAAGACATAATATAATTATAAATAAGAAAATTAAATATACATATATATTATACATATAAAATGTGGAGGTGGGAGTATAAATAAGATTCTTTCCGATGTGTTTAAACTAAAATGACCATTAATTTAATATAACTCATATATACTTGGGATGTTATATGTGAACCTCATGGTAATCTCAAACCCAAAGCTTCTAATATCTACAAAAGGTAAAAAGAAAGTCAAATATAGCACTTCAGGAATTCAATCACAAAGAGAGAGCACAAGACAAGAAGAAATAGAACTACAAAAACAACCAGAACACAATTATCAAAATGACTTTAAGTACATTCTTATCAATAAGTACTTTATATGCAAATGGTCTAAATGCTAAAATCAAAAGACATAGGGTGACAGAATAGACAAAAACATAAGACTCATCTCTATGCTGACTAAAAGAGACTCAACTGAGACTTAAAGACACATTCAGACTGGAAGTAAGGACAGGAAAGAGACATTTTGTGCAAATGGGTATGAAGAAAAGCCAGGGTAGGGCCACTGGGTGACTCAGTTGGTTGAGCATCTGACTCTTGGTTTCAGCTCATAGTTCCTAGGATCAAGCCCCACTTCAGGCTCTGTGCTAACATTGCAGAGCCTGCTTGGAATTATCTCTTCCTCTCTCACTCTGCCCTTACCCTACTCATGTTCATTCTCTCTCTCTCTCTCTCTCTCTCTCTCTGTCTCTCTCTCTCTCAAAATAGACATTAAAAAAAGCCAGGTGGTAAGAAGTGTATCAATAAAATAGGCTTTAAAACAAAGATTCTATGAAGAAGCAAAGAAAGACATTAAAATGGTAAAGGGTTCAACTCAACAAGAGGGTCTAATAATTATAAATATTTATACACCCAACAACAGAGAACCTAAATACATAAAGCAAGTATTAACAGACATAAAGAAAGAAACTGACAGTATACAACAATAGTAGGGGACTTTATCACCCAACTTATATCAATGGATAGATCCAGGCAGGAGATCAGTAAGGAAATAATGTCTTTGAATAATACAGTAGATCAGATGGACTTAATATCTATACAGAACATTCCAACACCAAACAAAAGAATACACATTCTGTTTTCCAGTGTACATGGAATGTTCTTCAGGATAGATGATATGTTAAGCCACAAAGCCTGTCTCCAAAATTTTAGGAAGATTCAAATCATATCATCTATCTTTTCTGATCACTATGCTATGAAACTAGAAATCAACCATGAGAAACAATCAAAGAAACAAACAAACACAAACAAGTGGAGGCTAAATAGCATGCTACTAAACAATGAATGGGTCAGCCAAGAAATTAAAGAAGAAATTTAAAAATACAAAGAGACAAATTAAAATGAAAACCTAACAGTCCAAAGTCTTCAGAAAGCAGTGAAAGCAGTGCTAAGAGTTAAATTTATAGTGATATAGGCCTACCTCAAGAAACCAAAAAAACTTTAAATAATCTAACCTTATACGTAAAGGAACGTCCTTTAGAACAAAGTCCAATGTAAGTAATAAGAAAGAAATAATAAAGATCAGAGCACAAATTAATGAAATGGAGAAATGGAGAAATAGAGAAAGAAAGAATGAAGGAAAGAAAGAGCAATGAAACTAAGAGCTGGTTCTTTGAAAAGATAAACAAAATTGATAAGCCTTTAGTGGGACTCAACAAGAAAAAAAAAAAGACAAATCAGAAATGAAGGAGAAGTAAAAACTGACATCACAGAAATACAAAAGATTATTAGAGACTATTATGAAAAATTATTTGCTGATAAATTAGACAACCTAGAAGAAATGGATAAATTCCTAGAAACAAACTTCCAAAACTGAATCAAGCAGAAATAGAAAATCTAAACAGACCAATTACTAGAAATGAAGTTAAATCAGCAATCAAAAAACTACCAACACACAAAAGTCCAGGACCACATGGATTCACAGGTGAATTCTATCAAACAGTTAAAAAAGAGTTAATGCCTATTATCCTCAAACTATTTTGAAAAATAGAAGAGGAAAGAAAGCTTCTAAATGGCCTCTACAAGGCCAACATTACCCTGATGCTAAAACCAGATAATCACACTATAAAAAAGGAAAACTATAGGACAATATCTCTGATGAACATAGATGTAAAAATCCTCAACAAAATATTAGCAAATTGCATTCAACAATACATTAGAAAGATCATCCACCAAGATCAAGTGGGATTTATCTGGGGATATAAGTATGGTTCAGTATTTACAAATGAATTGATATAATATATACCACATTAGAAGGATAAAAAATATATATGATAATTTTAATAGATACATAAAAAGCAGTTGACAAAATTCAACATCCATTCATGATAAAAACACTCAACAAAGCGGTTTAAAGGGAATATACTTCAAAATAATAAGGGCCATATACGAGAAGCCCACAGGTACCACACTTCATGGTGAAGAACTGAGAGCTTTTTCTCTAAAGTCAGGGACAAGACAAATGATGTCCTTTCTCACCACTCTCATTCAACATAGTACTGAAAGTCCTAGCCACAGCAATTAGACAACATAAAGAAATAAAAGACATCTAAATTGGTGAGGAAGAAGTAAAACTTTCACTATTTTTAGATGACATGATACTAATACATGGAAAACCCTAAAAAATCCATCCCACAAAATGCTATTAGAAGTAATAAATGAAATTAGTAAGGGTAGCAGGATACAAAATTAACAGAGAGATATTAGTTGTACTTTTTATACACTAATAATGAAGTAGAAGATAAATTAAGGAAACTTCATTTATAGTTATACCAAAAAATAATAAAATATCTAGGGATATACTAATCAGAGGTAGAAGATCTATACTCTGAAAACTATAAAATACTGATAAAAGAAACTGAAGATGACACAAATGGAAACCCATGCCAGGGACTGGAAGAATGAATACTCTTAAAATGTCCATATTACTCAAAGCCATATTCAGATTTAGTGCAATCCCTGTCAAAACACCAATAACATTCCTCACAGAACTAGAATGATACTAAAATTTTTATGGAACCACAAAACACCCCACATAGCCAAAGCAATCTTGAGAAAAAGAAAGCTGGAGTTACCACAGTTCCAGATTTCAGTATTCTACAAAGTCATAGTAATCAAAACAGTATGGTACTGACATAAAAATAGACACATATATTAGTGGAACATAATAGAGAGCTCAGAAATTCATACCTAAATGGTCAGTTAATCTGCAACAAATGAGGGAAGAACATACAATGGGGAAGAGATGGTTTCTTCAATGAATAGCACTGGGAAAACTGGACAGCTGCATGCAAAAGAATGAAGCTGGACCACTTTTTTACACCATTCCCAAAAAATAAACTCAAAGTGGATTAAAGACCTAACTGTGGGACCCAACACCATAAAACTCCTCACAAAAACATATGCAGTAATCACTTGGACATCAGCTAGAGAAACATTTTTCTAGATGTGTCTCTTTTGGCAAGGGAAACAAAAGCAAAATTAATCTAGTGGGACTACATCAAAATAAAAAGTTTTTGCATAGCAAAGAAAATATCCAAACAAGAAAGCAACCTACTGAATGGCAGAAAATTTTTATAATATTATATTTAGTAAGAGGCTAACACCCAAAATATACAATTTATGCAATGCTACACCAAAAAAATACCAAAAAATTTTTTTGATTAAAACATGGACAGAGATTCTGAATAGACACTTGTCCAAGGAAGTAATACAAATGACAAACAGACACACAAAAAGATGCTCAACATTACTAATCATCAGGGAAATGTGGGTTAAAACCACAATGAGATATCACCTTAAACCTGTTAAAGTAGCTAGAATAAAAAACATAAGAAATAATATATTCATAAGGATGTAGAGAAAAAGGAACTTTCATGCACTGTTGGTGAGAACGTAAATTGGTGCAACCACTGTGGAAAACAGTATGGGTATTCCTTAAAAAATTAAAACTAGAGATGCCATATGATCCAGCTTCTCCACTACTGTGTATTTACTCAAGGAAAAATACTTGTTTGAAAAGATATATGCATCCCTATGTTTAGTGCAGCATTATTTATAATAGCCAAATATGGAAGCAACCCAAGTGTCCACTGATAGAGGAATGGATTAGGTAGAGGTGATAGTTACACACACACACATACACACACTGAAATATTACTCAGCTATTAAAAATAACAAGACTTACAGTTTGCAAGAACATAGATGGACCTAAAGGGTACTATGTGAAGTGAAATCAGACAAAGACAAATACCATATGATTTAGAAAGATACATCAATTATTCTACCTAAGAGAGGGGAGGAGGGTGGCAAAATAAGCAAAATGGGTGAAGGAGAGCGGGAGGTACAGGCTTCCAGTTATGGAATGAATAAATCATAGGGATACAAGGTACAGCATTAGGAATATAGTCAATGGTTCTGTAATAGTGTTGTATAGTGACAGATGGTAGGTACTGTTGTGGTGAGCATAGCATAATGTGTAGAGGCATTGAAATATTATATCCTTTAGCTAAAACTAATGTGACATTATGTGTCAACTATACCTCAATGTGTGTGTGTGTGTATAACGTTAGTAATTTTTACTGCTTCATGAGGATATTTTAATTGAAATCATTTTATCTCTAAGTCCATGATGGTAAAGAATGCAATGACTACTAGCAGCTTGGTACTACTGCCTTGACTCATGCTAAGGTAGTAGCAGTTTTAGTATGGAGCTTTTACTATTATTATTATTGAAAATGCCAACACAGTGAAAAAGCAAATAGTACTACCATTATAAAAGATAATTTTGATATGACAGATCCCCTAAAAAATAACTTGGGCACCCCCAGCAGTCCATTGGACCACTCTTTCAAATAGCTACCTTACTAAAAAATATATTAGAAAGGGGCACCAGGGGGGGCCTGGTCTCAGATAAGTGTCCAACTCTTGGTATCAGCTCAGGTCGTGATTGACAGTTTGTTGGATCGATCCAATGCGTTTGAGATTCTCTCTTTCTCCCTCTCTCTCTGCCCCTTCCCTGCTTGCACGTGCTCTGTCTCTCCCTCTCTCTCTCAAAATAAATAAATAAAACTTAAAAATATATGTAATAGAATAAAGTTTAGGGATACACTTTTTGACTGCTAGGGTAAAAGGATGTTCTTAGTTAATTTTGCAACTGAAGGTTGTATTTATTGCATCTTAGTTAATTTTGCAACTGAAGGCTGTATTTATTGCAACTTAAGGCGATATTTAATACTTTTTAGTTGTTCTTACCTGAAATCTTTTCTAATTAGGCACTGCTAATATTTGGCTCTGTAGAAAGAAGGAGTACTAACTCCACAAATAAAAGGGATAGCATACTTTTTAATCCTAAAGGTGAAATGGAGGAGATATGTTTATCTTCTGACCCAGGCCTCCCTCTCAATCCCAACCTAATTTGGAATAAAGATTTAGCTGCTACAGAAGGCATTCTAATACAAAGAAGTCTTGAATTATAATGTCCTTGAATTATAACTACCCTGGGAGTTCAGTGAAGAAGTCACTTACAAATAAATATAGAAAAGTGGCCATCTATATTTACTAACTATAACCAGTTAGAAAATATAACAGAAAAAAATAACCCTTTGACAATCCAATAAAAATGTAAAATTCCTAGCAATAAACTTGAAAAGAATATGCAAAACCTCTCTGAAGAACAGTCCATGAATTTACAGAAAGACATAAAAAGATACTTGACAGTAGATAGAGGCATTCCATCCTACTAGGTGGAAGGAAGAAACAATTGTAAGCAATGCAAATTTTGCTCTGATTCATTTGTTTAACTCAATCATAATAAAAGCCAGAATAAAATTTTTCCTTTGAATTTGACAATAATATTTTTTTTTAAAGTTTTCCCCATAGGATAAATATATGAGAATCACAAAAATTCTGGGTATCTCCTTCTCTCTCTGCCCCTCCCATACTCTCTCTCAGAATAAATAAGCAAACCTAAAAAAAAATACATGCACATGAATGTCAAAGCTACATCCACGGAAACAACGGGGTCCTGGGGCAAGGTAAACATGTTATCCAGTGCTTTAGAACTCAGAGCCAAGAAATAAGCCCAAGTTATATGATAAATGGGGTCATGATAATGATCATGAAGATTATAGTGATCACATGCTCAGTAGTTATTATAGGTCATATGCTATTCTAAGTGTTTTATATATAATGACTCATTTAGTCCTTTCTGAAACTATGTGAGGTAGGTATTATTACTTCATTTTATTTTTAAAAAAATTTTTAAGTTTATTTATTTTGAGAGAGAGAGAGAAAAATCCCAAGCAGACCCTACACTGTCAGCTCGGAGCCCGATGTGGGGCTCAAACCTACAAACCATGAGATCATGACCTGAGCCTAGATCAACAGTCGGTCAGTTAACCAACTGAGCCACCCTATTATCTCACTTCAGAAATGAGTTTTCTGGGGTTAGCAAATAGAGGATGATTGAATAACTGATTGAGGAAAATAAAGAGAAAATAAAGTTAGAGATTTTATATACATCTGCCCCGAAATACATTTCAAATAGGTTATATTAAATATAAAAAATAATGTGAAATTTGAAAAATATGGCCCATTATTTACATAAACGAGTGGCAAAAAAATACTTTGTAAAACAGGATACCAAAGACATAAAGCAAAAGATTGATAAGTTTAGATACATATATTTTTATTTCTACCTTCAGGCAAAGATTTAAGAAAGACAGATAATTCCCAAGAATGATGGCATAATAGGGAAATATACAAACTCACTTCCTGATGGAGAGATGATGATTCGATAGCCTTAAACATATGTATGTTCTTGAAGCCAAAAAATATATTTCAAGAAAATTTTCATCAGGAATCATAAAAATGAGCAAGGAGGTAAATATAAAAGATATTCTTAAGTATTTTTATATTCACAATAAATTGGATATGATATAAATATTACACAACAGTGGCCTGTGAGGATAGAAATTTCAGCATATCCATAGTAAAGTAATACATGGATTTTATAATAATGTTGTAGATGTGCAGTTATGTGCATGGAAATATGTTTAGTTGTAGAGTAAATGAAAAATGCTCATAAGTCATATGAGTAGTTTGATCCCATGTTTATTACACACAGACACCTTCTAACACGGTGATTCTTAACCTTGGCTGCAGGTTAGAGTCACCTGGAGAGATTATAAAAATCCTATTATCAAGATGGTAATCCAGACCAATTCAATTAGACTTTCTGGAGGTGAGATAAAAGTATCAGTATTTTAATGAGCCTAAGCTGATTCCAATATGCATCTAAGTTTTAGAACTACAGATACAGAACCACATGCTAAATTATTACCTATGAAAGTCTTTGTGGAATAGAATTGGGATATATTTTTTTTCTACTCTATGTTATGTGTGTTTTGAATTGATAGATGGATCACTTAAGTGACAACAAAGGTTTGGGGTATATTCACATGTGCACTGAGGAGTCTGACTCTATTTTTTGATGTCTGCTGACAGCTTGAAGACTCACCCTTCATTGGTGCAAAAGAGGCTTTTGCAAAGAGGCTAAGCAAAGAGG
Organism: Crocuta crocuta; assembly: GCF_008692635.1. NCBI lineage: Eukaryota > Metazoa > Chordata > Mammalia > Carnivora > Hyaenidae > Crocuta > Crocuta crocuta. The sequence continues at coordinate 7,302,740 of NW_027528818.1, forward strand.
CTTGGGTTGGCACTTCTTTGGCATAGGTGGCAGGTTCAAACCATGCAAATCTCTTCTTGCATGTGGACCTCCACTCCAACCTGATCCCATGACCATACAATCTCAGGCCAGTATTTTGTTGTTGTTGTTTTTGGCTTTCTTAAGTTCTCAAGCCTGCTTTAAAGGCTTAGACGTGCTTTAAAGGCTGCCCTCTTTAATTATGTAAGAAAACTTGTTTATGCGTTGTGTGTGTGTGTATGTGTGTGTATGTGTTTGTTGGTATGAATCATCAGTTTCAACATAAATTAAAATTTGGAACTCCCTTTGACTTTTGGGGGGACTGTAATCACATGGAAAACAGAATTTTTCTGTCTTGTTCTTGTTGACTTGTAAATTCTCTTTGCAACTCCTCATAAGACCACATGTTTTCATGGACTACAAAATACTTTCCTTACTGCATGGTGCCAGAGCTTTTCTTGTCCTTAGCTGCTAAAGACTCCTGGTTTGTCTTTTTAGAGGCTAAGGATTTACACGTCTATTTTCCTACCAGACACAATTCCCAGGGGACTTTGCTATCCATTCCTTATCTTTAAACTGAATTTCTGAGGCTTGTGGGGGCAGGAACATGGATCTGACCATTCTGGCATTTCTACTGCCTTTGCTCTGTTCTACTGATGTAACACAGTAGCACTATTCCTTGACTAAAATTCTTGAGTTTTGATGCCATGACAAGAAGTGGACTGAAATTTCAACACCTCAATTTTAGAGTCTCAGACTTGATTATTTGTATATCCTTCTCTAGAATAATTACTTTGTCTACAGTTTTAACCAAATTCTTTGTTGTTTTAAGCAAATTTTAGCCATCTCTCTTTGTCCTGCCATGCTTCTGGAAATATTATGATTTTTTTTTTGTATTTATTAGCCATTAGTAAGATATCTTTACAATCATTTGTACCTCTATATATTTTTCCAGTTAGAATGATAAAGCGAAATTCTATATTCTATTAGATAACTTACAATTTTAAAAGTTCTAAATAATCATTTTCATAGTTTTGTAATATGCTCTCAAGTTAAAAAATCATCTATCTCAGTGGTTGGCAAACTATGGCCCCCAGCCCAATCCTGCTTTTGTGCATATAGTGAAACCCACTGGAATTTTACTGGAACTCATTTATGTAGTGTTTGTGTCTCTTCCTCATTAAAACAGCAGAGTTGAATAGTTGTGACAGAGACCATATGGCTTGCAAAGCATAAAATATTTACGATCTATCCCTTTATGGAAAAAACTTTGCCAACCTTGATCAAGGTTATCAGAACAGCTAATGTTTTAAGACTTTGCACGGTAAAACCACCAAAACAGAAAGAGCATTTAGAAATATTTGATAAGTGAAAAACAGTGACAGGAGAAGAACTGCAGTGGGATGAAGGGAGATTAACGCTCTTAGACGTCTACCACGTAGTATGGATTGCTGTGTGTATTACAAGTCTTCATTCATTAAGCCCTAAAAACTCTCTGTCTTCCTTTTCTCTCTCCACAGGCAAACTTCCTCTGATAAATTGTGGAGGGGACAGGAATTATTTTTTGCCTATCTTCTTGATCCAGATGAACTCCAGTGTTTCCCAAAGTAGCCTGGTTTCTCATAGCCTGGCTCCGGTAAAAAAAAAAAAGACTTCTTTTTAAGTTAAAATTGTGGCTTTCTTAGAAATATAAAATAAAACGTCAGATACTTTCTTGAAACTTAGTGAGGGAACTAGTGAGATGTTATTATTGATTCAAAGGAGAATTTAAATAATTTGCATGCAATAAAGACATGCTAAAATGAGCTAACAGATTCAAAATGTGGTCTAGCAACTTTCAATACCCAATTGCTTTCTAATAGATAGAATGAATTTGTTCTATAGACAGGAATTATTTGCATAATTTTCAAAGTTTTTGTTAACAGAGGCATAAAATAGCTCAAAGAGAATCAAAAGCAGGGATAACCCAGATGGAGTAAATGAGTTTGGACCCAATGGTTCTTTTTGACCCATCTCAAAGTCATAATTTTTCCTGACAGCTCAAGTGATCCACTTCTCGCCCTGCCTATTTTATTACCAATATACAACTCTGCTTTTTTTTTTTCACTTGTTCTTGCAACGTTGTGGTTTATAGAAGGGTTGTACAGCCCTTTGGAGGCTAACACTAAGATCGTTATATAAATAAAGCACAAAAAGGGAAAAACTTAACATGTAATATTAGACATTACTGCTCAAAGACCTTAATCACCCTTCTTTCTATAGAGTAGATATTTCTAACAGTTCTACTATCGTATATATTCATTTAGCTCTCTCTCTCTCTCTCTGGCCTTTAAAAAGTCACTATACTTTACTGTGTAAAGAAACTCATCATCCTCTTTATCTCATCCTTGGACCTGACTATGCCCAAGATACAAATGGTCCATTGTAAATTTCCACAGGGATCAGTTAGGGGGTTTCCCTAAATTAAAGAATCAAATAGTCAACCTCTCTAGAGATAAAATTATGTCAGTTCTCTAGAGGACAATGGTGCCTTTAGTCAGTTTTTGCTTTAACTCAATAGCAATTTATTTTTCCCAGATGATAGGTATTGTAGAGGAAAAAAAGTAGGGTGAGGGTTATGGGAAGTTCTAAGTTCAGAGGTAGGTTTGCTATTTTTATTGAGTTGCTAGGGAAGGCCTTCCTGGGAAGAGATTCAGATGAAGTGAAGGAGGATCTGGGGAAAGGACATTCCAGACAAAGGAAAAGCCAGTGTACAGTTCTTTTTTTTTTTAATTTATATTTTATTTATTTGAGAGACAGAGAGAGCGCATGAGCAAGCAGGGGAGGGTCAGAGAGAGAGGGAGACACAGAATCCGAAACAGGCTCCAGGCTCTGAGCTGGCAGTCAGCACAGAGCCCGACACGGGGCTCGAACCCACGAACCGTGAGATCATGATTTGAGCCGAAGTCGGATGATTAGCCGACTGAGCCACGCAGGTGCCCCGCCAGTGTACAGTTCTTAATTGTTAGTGTATTAGGGGAAGAACAAAGAAGCCAAAGTGGCTGAGCAGATTGTGTAAAGGGGTGTGTTAGAAAATATCAGAGGATGTGGTAGAAGCCAGCTAATGGAGGGCCTTATTGGCAAAGTTCTTACATATCTAGAAGTTATTTTTTCCCCCAAAAGAGATTCTCCTTTTTCTAAGCATGCTTGTCCATTCTTATTTTACTCTCAAAGTGTTTCAGTTTAGATAATAAATTATGTGGTCACCCTACTTATACATCATTAAAAGGACTTTAGCTATCAGTTTTTAGTGGAATCAAGACCAGTGTAAAATTTTGAAAAGAATGATATGAAAACATATACATTTTAAAAGGATACAGTTAAAGAACACCAGGATTATTCTCATGGATACCGAAATCACCAACGATTTTACCAGGAGTGAATTAGAGAGAGCTGTGGAAGAGGAAAAATATCTCTCCTCTGTCTTAGGTTCTTACCTAGGTCTTTGAAGTAAAAGACAGATTAGCAAGAGAAAAATACACATATTTAAGTGCTATGTGACACAGGAGGTTTCACAATGAAATGAAGACCCAAAGTAGTATTTAAATAATAGCACTTCTTGCTAACTCTGATGAAGAGTGGAAAAATGTGATAGGACAGAGGGTATGAGCTAAGTGTAGTAAACTTGGGGAACTTAGCAAGGCCTATTGTTCCAGATTTCTCTCTGCATTCCTCCTTCTTAGGAGAAAAGGGTGCTCCTTTCCTCTTGGTATTGGCAGCGTACCTCTCATGTGAATGTTTTATGACCTGCTTCAAACAAAAGAATGTCAGGGGACTCCCAGGTGGCCCAGTTATTAAGCATCTGACTTTTGATTTCTGCTCCAGTCATGATCTCTCAGTTCGTGTGTTTGAATTGAGCAGCAGGATCTGTGCTGACAATTCAGAGCCTGCTTGGGATTTTTCTTTCTTTCCTTCTCTGTCTTCCCCTCCCCTGCTCATGCTCAGTCTCTTGAAATAAATAAATATACATGAAAAACAATTAGAAACAAAAAAACATCAGAGAGCGCTTCCTGCATCTACCATTTCTCAAATTCCTTCTCCTTAAAATAGTAAATATGATAAGGTATCATATTTGGGTGTTATATGTCCTGAATCTTATCAGAGCCAATTGCTAAAATCTATTAGGAGTAAGGAGAATCAAGGCTTATAGAGATAGCAAAAAGTGGCAGGTGATATGGCTGGTAAGAGCAAGTAACTTCAAACCTGAAGGTATCACTGAGAAGGAAAGACAATATTCTGGAAGTAGCAATGAGGAGCAAGGAGAATATCTGTCCCACCTCCAGGTCTCCTAATAGCTTTTGGGGAGACACTGATTTTAGGGTAGAGCCAGATTTCAGTGAGAACAAGGAAAGATTTCCATTTTTTGAAGGTTCTTGTTACATGGTACCTTGAATGTAGACGGTATGCATAAGGTTTCAGAGCACAGTTACGGGAGCCAGACAGACTTGACTTTGAATTTTATTACCAGTGTATGGAGTAGGGAAGATGCTTCAGATTTCTACATCTCATTTTCTCTTTTGCAAAATGAGGGCAATATACTTTCTTGATTTTTGTAAGAATTAGTTGGAAGAGCAAAAATCAAGTATCTAGCATAGAGTCTGGCACATTTTAATGGTCAAAGAAGTAGTAAGTCAAATAGTTGCTTATCAGGTTTATATTAAAAAATAGGAATCGGTAGCCAGGTGTTAAGGCAAGTAATTAACTGGATTACATTATCATTGTCATCAAAAAACATGTGCTGAGCATGTTCTTCCACAGGTGGCAGAGAGAAATGGGCCAATTCCTTTTAAAATATGTATGTTCTCAGGGTGCCAGTGTGGCTCAGTTAGTTAAGCTTCTGGCTTTGGCTCAGGTCAAGTCACGGTTCGGGAGTTCAAGCCCCACATCAGGCTCTGTGTTGACAGTGCAGAGCTTGCTTCAGATCCTATGTCTCCCTCTTTTTCTGCCCCTTCCTCTTTCCAAAAATATAAAACATTTAAAATATGTTTTCATGTCATTCTTAGGCTCAAAATTCTACAATCACTTTTGATTTCACTTAAAACAAAAGCTACAGTTTTACAGAACAAGTATAAATGATTTATCTATGCAAATGTAATTTTAATATTACTTGCTACCATCAAATCTAGACAAAATTGGGAGTTCTGTTTTAGGCTATGAAATAACATGAACTGGATTTACTCCTGCTTTAAACAGAAAAACCAAACTAATTACCAGTTATTTTCAAGAAACTGGATATCAAGCAGAAAAAAAACAGACAAAACAAAATAACAACCATTATCCTTGAAAAAGAAGCAGCAGATGAGAGTGGAGGAGGGAGGTGAAAGGATAGACCCCATTTTAATTCCCTGAGTTTCCAACAGTGGGGTGGCAAGGAAAATTCAAGGGAAGCCAGGCAGCCTTTCTGTGGTGAGGGGACAGAGCAGAGAGTCCAGGAAGATCAAGGCCATTAAAGTTTACAAGGCAGAGTACAGGAGAAAAAAGTGGCACAGAAAGAGAACTCTGAGATCTGCAGGGGGTCCCTCACAATGTATTTAGCTGAATATTAAGAAGCACAAGCCTTTCAACACACTGCCTGATTACCACAAGAACCCCCTGAAAAGAGTAGAGATATCAATTTCTGGAAACTCACTTACAGCCTAGGACAGTGCTTGTTCCTGCCCACCAGAATGGAGGACACTCACCACCAGTTTGAACGGAGGACACATAAAGAAGAGAGAGGAAAAGCTGTCACTAGTTGACATTCCAGGTTGTATCAGAGTTATGGTACTTAACAGTTACTATTAAAACAAAAGTTTAGCCGGAATAGTGCCAAAAAGTTGATCTAAAGAAGGAAGGGAAAATGAAAGAATAGTGGTGTCTTTGGAAAAATTACTGCTACTAGAGGGCAATGAACTAAGGATACTGGCAAACAGTTACCATGGGGTGGTGATCTGGGTCGAAGGAAGGTATGGACTCCAAGCATTACGACATGCCATCAGTGAGCCTTCCTACTTACCCATATTTTGTCTTTCCAAAACCTAAAGGGAGGAAGGGAAAGGTGTAGCTGCCTTCCTCTGGTGGAACACGATGCAATAGAAAATGCCTAAAGTAGTGCTTCTCAATCTTTAGTAAATAAAATTTATCTGGGAAATCTTGTTAAAAAGGAAGGGACTCAATAGGTGGGGGTAGGGCCAAAGACTCTGCATTTCTAAGTTTCCCAAGGAGCCTCTGCTGCTCATGCATAGACTGCATTCTGAATAGCAAGGGTCTGGAAGTTTTAAAGTGCTGTGTACACTTTATTTCGGGGTCCTAAAAATTGGGAGATGGGGGCCTAAGTTTCTGTGCTACCAAGGTGTGTATACACTATTTTTTCTGCTATACTACTAAGTGGTACTTATTCCCAAGGAAGTTGCCTAATGGAGATGCTATATAAAGAATATCAGAGCAATAAACCTTTTAAGACAAAAAAAAAAAAAAAGGACGGG